>NC_056746.1:1348782155-1349082155 GCF_019279795.1 Protopterus annectens | reverse complement strand
ATCTACCATTGCCAAACATGTTCCAAGAATTGCACATGGCCTGCCACTGCATATACATAAGTGTGTCTATCTCTGGCCTGCGCCATGGTTATGCCAGTGTGGAGGTAGGTCTCAAAATGCTGAATAGTAATATTTTTCCTTGAGCATGCTTAAGAGTAGGGGATTGCATGAAGTGTAAGGGTTCATGTATCCCAGCAATATCTTGTAGCTGTCTTTTGTAAAACTGGATAGAAGTACAACCTTTGGAGATCATGAAAATTTGTATCCCAAAGAAAAACTTTTCAGTGGACTTCTACATTGAGGCATACATGTTAAATCAATATAACATGACACTGATGCAGTTGGACAGCGTTCTGACTATTTTGTTTTCTTTTTAGGAGTTTGAAAGTGTTTTCTGTGGTAAAACAGGGAGGCAGTTAAAAATGGCACGAGCAGACTTTGTGGAAGCTTGTCCTGTACGTGAAAACTTGCAGACCATTTCTGAGGCTGATAACAAATAAGAACAACTTTGTTCACTTTCCATTGTGGCTATAAGTGATATGAAGGAGTTAAATTTGTGGAGAACATCCGATTTATTATACAGCTGCTAGTTCTTAGGAAAAATTCCTTAGCAGCAGAGGTAGACATGAACATGAACTGAAAGAGATTTCCTACAGCTATAGTACTGAGACCAGACTACAACCTAAAAAGATAATTGTTTGATCAGCTATGTTATTTTTAATATAACTGTACCGAAGTGATTTTAAACTAGTACGTTAGTATGTTATCATTTTTTCCTTTAAACAGGGAGACTGAAAGTAATGTAGAATTCCTCTCCAGAGTTGCATTATTAAAGATAAGGATTTTTTAAAATTGAGTCATTCTGGCTAGTATGCATTTCATTTAATACACTGGTAATATAGATACAATATATTTATAAATTTCCATTAGAATAGTCTAAAAAGGTGTACATAATTACAGTTAGATCCTGCATACTTCCATATTGACCCAGTTCAGTTAATTGAATTACTAAAACTGAAATAAGCCAGTTTGACTATCTGTTATAAAGCTGTATGTTATTACTGCTAATGGAAAATTTGCTTTGTAAACAAAAATATTTCTTGAAAAACTGCATTAACAGAATTGAAAGTTTTACAGCTACATCTAGCTCACGTTTTTGTGAAATGTGACAACCATACCCGATTTATGCACAACAGTTACATTTTTGGTACGGAGTGGGGCCTACCTCTCCAATTTACATGTAACATTACAGTACATCTGGGTTAGATATTTAGCTAATATATTGACTGCTGCAGCGTGATTGCTCATTAGTAGGAGCTAACCACAGCAGAATGTATGCCTTTCTGCTCTGACTTAGAGTGCCTTACAGACATCCCCAGAGCAGAGCTGGACACCGCCCCTTGTCCAATACACAGAAGGAAGAGTAGTCCATACCAGTTTCAGTTCTACTTTTGAGTGGAAGGCTACTAGCAAGTGTGTCACAGCTCCTCTATAAAGCCCTCAAGGACATAACTGAAATTGCTCCCCAAGTATCCAAGGATCTGAGGAATGGTAGAAATCGTGGCCCCTTGAGGACTGATGGATGTGGTTCCAAAATCAATATACTAGGTGCTGACTACTTCCAATTTTTGTGATTTTTATTGCCTCTTCCTGGTCCCAATCATCCATGGCAGTGAAGAGGTGGTCAATGAATAGGGGAAATGTGGGTGGTAGCTTTATACCCCGATATTGATCCTGCGGTACTGTCTTCATCCTAAGGATCATGGTTTTGGTGTAAGACCTTAGTAGACAGTTGTTGCCAGTGTAGTGTTGGCAGTTACTGCATTAGTAAACCTAACTCTGATCCTACACAGAAGATCCAACAAAAGGTGTTGAGTAATCCAGATAGCTGTCTCAAGGTACTTTGAGCCCCCTATTGAAATGCCGAGTGGTGACCCCCCCCCCCCCCAAAAAAAAAAACCCACAGAAGAGAGAACTTCGAAAAATCACTCTTCCCCTTTAAACATTTTGCAGGGAGACAAGCCACCTCCCCACCTGGCTTGAATAAAACAAAAACTTGGTGAGACTGTCGAGTTTTTTTTTTTCTCTCCTTGTATATTATTTGAACTGTAGATGTACATCCAGCAAAAATATCCTGTATTCCTTGTTTTGGGTATGGAATACAAAATGACTGTATGGTCTGATTAGGTGCCAGGTATGATACTACCATGGGAAGAATTCTGTGGCTGACCCTGTCTAGCTGTATGAAACAGCATGTAGGTTCTCTACAGATGTGGGCTTGAAGCTCAGAGGCCTTCATGTCTGAGTTAGTGCTCATCAAAATAGCCTTCCAAGAAAAGAGTGCCACTGAGCTCATAAGGATAGAGCACAAAACGCTGGTTTCCCAGAAGGCCTGACGTGGAGGATAGATTTTTAGGAACTGTTTCAGTGTTTGAGCAGACTCTGGAAGGTGCGTTGTATTTGCGAACAGGTGTACCTTAACAGAAGCATACGTCAGGTCACTGTAAGAGTTCCACTGGGTACTGCAAAACGTCTATATTTGTATCTTTCAAGGGTAAAATGCCTTTTCACCTAATGTAACTGATGAGGGTTTCTAATGCTAGGCATCTTGATTTCTTGCATAATAGGTTTTTCAGGTTTGGATACACCAGTGACTTTTTTGCTGTGTTGGGGGGGGGGGGGTTGCAGGCCTTTGGGAACCTACAGTAGTTGTCCTTTGCTCATAGAGACCAGCTGGGAAAACTGATTGCGTGGCCACAGAGGAGCAACTAGGTTGAGTCCAGCTTTCTTTTTTCCTCCCTTTTGCAACATTTTGAAATAGGAGGAATGAGTGGAAACACACAAACGAGTCCCTCTCTTCCATGGAGTGGAGAATCTCTACACTGAGAACAAAATTTCTTTAGCTGATAGCACCAGTGCAAATCTAAATCTGTCATTGAGAATCCCATAATTCCATTGGCCTTTGGAAAATGGTGAGATCCAACCTCCATTTCAGGCTGTTGGATTTGGACCTGCTGCCTTTGCTTTCATAGCAGGGAGACTGTGGGAGGCCCAGCTGAAAGGCGATCCAAGCTATCATTGCCAGTCTGCAAAGCGGATATGGGTGAGTAAGCTCCCCGTCATTTATATATCATGTCTGCAATCACCTTCAGTGCCCCACAGATCCAGAATGTCTTGAGAGACTTTTAAGGGTTTACAACATTTTTATCATGGAGAAACTTCATATACCATGTGTCTTGAAGTGGCTGGTGTGGGTGTCCCAAGGCAAATCTGAGGTTTGTCTGGTCAGGGTCTAAGTACCTTCTGGTACTACAAAAGTCATCCCATGATTGCTCAGCACCATTTGAATTCCATCCATGACTGGGGAGATTAAGGGTAGCACCTTGTTGTCCAGTGGGTGACTGTTTTGCTCCCACACATTTTTGGTATACTATCACTCCTGCTCATGTCATGTGCACCCTGCCTAGATGAATGCTGCCATTTAGCTTAGGGCTTTCAAGAACATTCAGGGTTGGCACAACCACCCTTTGGCCGAAGACTAAAAAAAAGGTTAAGCAACCTTGTCTTCTTCTTGTACTAGTTTGGTTTGTTTCAGTATCTAGTAAGGCCCAGCGAAGATGTTACTTGCATTTTATTTGGGTAGGTTCATGGATCTACAGTTTAGTCAGACAGTGAATGGAATACCTGAAAGCCCTCTGCATTTATTTCCACTGATACTAAGTATCTGGTAGAAACTCTGGTCACATTGGAAGACCAAAAACAAGATGAACTGAAAATGTTTGGGTGCTGTCCTTTGCATAAGTCTTTCTGAATAGAAAGGTACAGATGTACATAATTCAGACCTAGAGTAAACCGTGCCTGTGGTAAAAGTAGTGAGTGTAATGCTTTTTTTCCTCAGAGGCCCTTGTTTGTTGTAACTGGTCAACGTCCCACTGTTTCCTATAAAAGGGCTGCTGCTTTGGTGTGCATTTCTTACTTTACATGGGACAGATGGATAAATAACTGTCTCCATGGTCTTGTTGCTGTCCTTTCTCTTAAACAATTCCTGGACAGGAGGACAAACATCACATTTTTATCCAGAAGCTGCCGTTTAACCTCGTCTGGCAGGAGTTGCAGGCAGACGTGACAGAGAATTCATGTTTATCTGTTACATCATACCCACCCACTATGGCGTGCTCTTCCATTCTAAGCATTTTCTGAGTCTATCAAGTAATCCTGCCCTGCAGAATCTTATCTAGAATCTCAGCTGACGCATCCGTTATATGTTAAGAGGTTATCACTGCGATATTTAATTATATGGATTTCCAAAGTGAGGGCCTACAGTCTTGTGGAAGCTGCCTAGACAAGGAGAGACAGACTAATGACTGAGAGCATCTTGTGACAAAAAAAAAAAAAGAAAATGACACAGGCTGCTCTCCATTTTAGCCATGTGTTGGACTGACTTCTTGGACTAGGAACAGAGTCCAGCCCTCTGGGAATGTCTGTAAACTCCTGGAAGTCGTACTGGAAGGGTGGATGTCTGTCTGGTCCTTGTGACAAACTCTGTAGAGTGATACTACCACATAGGTAGCCATAACCACACCCTGTCCTTGAGTGATACTACCACATAGGTAGCCATGACCACACCCTGTCCTTGAGTGATACTACCACATAGGTAGCCGTAACCACACCCTGTCCTTGAGTGATACTACCACATAGGTAGCCGTAACCACACCCTGTCCTTGAGTGATACTACCACATAGGTAACCTGTCCTTGAGTGATAACTACCACATAGGTAGCCATAACCACACCCTGTCGTTGAGTGACACTACCACATAGGTAACCATAACCACACCCTGTCCTTGAGTGATACTACCACATAGGTAGCCATAACCACACCCTGTCCTTGAGTGATACTACCACATAGGTAGCCATAACCACACCCTGTCGTTGAGTGACACCACCACATAGGTAACCATAACCACACCCTGTCCTTGAGTGATACTACCACATAGGTAGCCATAACCACACCCTGTCCTTGAGTGATACTACCACATAGGTAGCCATAACCACACCCTGTCCTTGAGTGATACTACCACATAGGTAGCCATAACCACACCTTGTCCTTGTGTGATACTACCACATAGGTAGCCATAACTACACCCTATCCTTATCTTTAGAGTGTTTTGTATACCTCAAAATGATTGCTTAAACATGTCCATGGTTATGGTTTACATTTTAATTTTGCTCAGTTTATTGCTGTTGCTTTGATTGTAACTTGAAATGTTATGTACATTAAATAAAAATGAAATATAATGGCTGTACTTGTTACAGCTGTTTATCAAAGCTCATTGCACATCTGTCCTAAAACAGGAATAATCGCATCATAGATGTTTCAAATCTAGAATGCTATCAGACAAAGAGAGATCTTCATGTGGTTAAAAATAGCCGTACGTGAGTGAGCCAGAGACTATAATGCATGCAACCTTTACAACATTACAGAAATGGTTATAAAAAAGGCTCATTTATTTTTCTGTTATGCTGTATACATAGGATTTGTTTCCACTGAGTTACTGATAACATTGTGACTGTGTTGCTCGTAAGGGTCTAAACAAGATGTGCATTTTTGAATATTCAGAATTATGCAGAAATGTACACAATATATTCACATGTGAAACTAGTATTAAGTATATACAATGTGCTGTGCCCACTTTTAGTAGGCTGGGATCATTTTATTAAAGAAACGTAGGTTTTGAAGAATGTTGAGTGTTTATACTCTGAGTAATGTTCAAATGGCAATTAAACCAGGTAGGTGACAAAAAGGGAGAAAAAGTCAGCTTGGAAGAGAATGTGTAAGCATCTCCAATCTGAGTTATTGTCAGAAGGAAACACACCTGAAAAAATTTAAAATACAAGTGTTTAGCACCTCTTCATTAAAATGTTTCTTGGATTACTTCCTGGATTATTCACAGAGCTGCATTATCACTTGACAGTCTGTTTAATTTATTAAATATCTGTCCAGAAGAGCCAACCTTTTGTCTCTTCCCTGTATCCTTCGTTGTCTTACTCATTAAATATTTAGTCCTTTAAGTTCTGTTTTATGATGATTTAGGATTGGGAGATTTCCCAGCAGCTACTGGTCCCTGGCAGGCTGACGTATCACAGATGCCAGAGGTTCCTTGTGCACCAGTTGATCCAGTTCTTCCAGGTTCACCAGGTAACCCAGGATCGCCAGGAGCACCATCACGACCATCCTTGGTAATGCCATTCACACCAGGAGGACCTAGAAAGAAAAACGAACAATGTCAGACATTCTAGTGCACTTATTTCTGAATATTACTAGAACCAGGTGGGCTCTTCAGCCAGCTAACTGAAATAAGTAGTTGAGGTTCTACTTTTAGTCTTAGCGGGTTATTGGTCCCTCACCTGGCAATAACATAATCCATTTTTGGTAGTTTACATTGTAACTGTCTTGATGGTAGAAAGAGACAGTAATCCTTTGTAGTCTGTCTGTAAGTGCATGCATAATTCAACCTCCCTGTTGTCCTTGATTCTCTCTCATCCCGTCTCCACCACCCGTTCAACTAATCCATGTGACCTAGAGCCCTCTGTCTGTCTCGCTGACTACATGCTTTCATAAGTAAATGAGTTAATAGTGTTTATCTGTATCATGTCACCCTGCCTTTTTGGACCTCTAGCAAAAACAGCTGGGGGATCTATCACCTAAGACCCCTGAGAGGCTGCTCACTTGGTCCAATTGCTTTATCCTGTCTAAGAGAAGCCAGCTTCCTGTCACCCTCCTCCTTTTCTCTATTCTGGTGTTTATCCAGTGGTGCCTACATACTGTTGTACGTCCATTCCATCATGGCACCTCCTCTTTCTTGTAGTGTACCTTTACTTCACCAGCCTCTTCCTTCTGCATACCCTATGTTTTACCCTAATGACTAGTTTCTCCTTCCTGTGTACCTTATTGGCTTTCTCCTTTTTGCTTCTTTGATGCCTGTCCCCTGGCTCAGCAATCAGGGAGCCTCAATCCTAACTTCTAACACCAATGAGAGACATCCATATAGAGAAAGGATAATAAATACACACACAGTAAAGTACAATTTCCCTTAAGAGCACACCGAGATCACAGTCAGTTTGGGGTTGTTTCTCCCTTTCTCTCCAGATCCCCAATATTACTCCCTACTGGCACAGCTATAGGGTCCAGATCTCAGCCTAGTGAGCAAGCTAAAATCTCCAGCACCCTCTGTCCAACCAGTGCTTCGTGTCCCTGCCCAAGTAGCTGACACACACACACACACACACACACACACACACATACACACACACTTTGAGATAAGAGTTTATACAACCACACAGACACTCCTGGGGAAGGCTGACACAGGTTCTCCAGCTGTGCCCCTTTTCTGCCCAGTCTAAAAGGCAGTACCAGCTGCCACCACCCACTAATAGCTACTCAAAGGCTCTTCTGAAAGGGTGCCTAATTATTACTGTGCAATATTATTCAAATAAGGCTTATTAGAGTGACTTGGTACAGTATCACTATATGCATGCAGTGTAGTCTAGAGCTTAAATTAACTCTTAAACAGCCACAGTTGAAAGGTTGAAAAATATTTAATAATACAAAACAATACTTCTTACTACACAGTGCTAGTTAAGAGATCACAGAGAAATACTTAAAATAATACCATAGAAAAGTTCTAACATCAACACAGAAAAACACAGTCTAATCTTCCTAATTCCTAGCTATTTCTAAGAGAAACAGAGTTCTAAACAACTTGCATCTAGAGCAAGACGGTGCTGGTGATGTTGGATGTTCTCAAGACAAAAATGCTCAGAACTCTCTGATTTACTCTCTTTAAATTGATAGCACAGAATTGCTTCACGACATAATTCTTCACATTCCTCTGGTGTTCCCAGGCTAACAGAAACTGCATTTACATTCTTTACACTTGGTCGGAAACCAGAGCAATAAAGGACATTTATACATGCAAATTCTAGCTATTACCTCTGGCCTCAAAACAATAGGCAGAATTCCTTTATCCAGACATATCGGCTCCGAATTTTGACATCAAAGACAGTCATGAAATGCTTAACAGCTTTCTTACACCAGAGTGCACTCTTGTTACATTTTTGCAGTTCAATATCCAATGCAGTCTTTTCACATTTAAGAGAACAAGCCTGTGGCATACATTAATATTTACAAATGACAGAATTATCTACAGAATTATATCTGGCTAGGCTGGCAGCCTTTACCTGTCTTCACACATCCCCCCCACCGGAGAACTCAAGCTAGTTTTTCAAGTGACCCTTGAGAGAGTTAGGTCTGTCTTGAGTATACCTTACCCCATTCCCTGTCTTGAGAGCCCATCTGCGTTGGCATGGTTAATCCCACTGCAGTGCTGCACTGACATATATGCTTGCAACCCTAGGTTCCATCTTAGCAACTTGGCATTTTGCTGGCTGGCTCTGTTTAACCATGGCAGGACTGTGAGGAGAGCAGCTATGGCATTATAACTGGGGGTCAACTCTCTGTAGTACCCTGCTGTCCCCAAGAATGCCCTCACCTGCATTTTGGTAACAGGTGCAGGCCATGCCTGAATGGCTTCTACTTTGGCAGGTTCTGGCCTGATCTTACCACTCCCCACTGTGTCCCAGGTAGGAGACCTCTGCCATACCTACCTGACATTTGCTGGGCTTAATGGTCAACCATGCCCTCTGTAGTCTGCCCAGCACCTCCCACATGTTGAAGGTGCTTTTTGCCAGGAATGGCTTTAGATGGCGATATCATCCAAGTAAGCAAGGGCAAACCCTCCTGCTAGGATATGATCTACCAGCCTCTGGAAAGTCACTGGGGCAGTTTTCATCCCAAAAGGCATCTTTGTGAACTCGTACAAGCCAAAAGGAGTCACAAAGGCTGACTTCTCTTTAGGGAGTCAAGGGCACCTGCCAGTAACCCTTGATAAGATCAGTGGTTGTAAGATACTTCGCCCCACCCAGCTGCTCTACGGCCTCATCTGTCCTAGGCATATGGTAAACATCTGACTCTGTGTGACTATTTAATTTCCTGTAGTCCGCACAGAACCTGGTGCTGCCATCCTTCTTTGGCACCAGCACTACTGGGGAGGCCCAGGGACTTTTGAATTACCCCTAGTTCCAACATCTCCTGTATCTCCTCCCTCAGAGTCCGACTCTCTCAGGCACCCTATAAAGAGCCTGCCTAATAGGCCTTTGGGGTCCTCTATCCACCTGGTGCTGCACCAGGTGGGTGCACCCTGGTTACCCAGTGAACATGTCCCCAAACTCTTGTAACACTATTCGGATTTCTCTGGGTAGGAGATAGCTGCTGGGACATTGCTACCCCTTCCACTGAGGTGTCAGTCCGAGCCATACTGAGGTCGGTCACCAGATCTCCCTCAGACTCCTCCTGCAATCCACTGCAAATGCTCAGCACGTGGGCCCTCCCTATCATGGTAAGGTTTCATCATGCTAACATGGTACAACTTGTGCCCCCCGCCTCCTGCCTGGCAGTTCCACCATGTTATCACTACTTACCTTTCTTACCACCTTGTAGGGTCCCTCCCAAACTACTTGCAGCTTGTTGTGTCTGACGGTATGAGAACCATTACCTGCTGCCTCACAGTATACTTTCTAGCTCAACCATTCCTGTCATACCACACCTTTTTCTGTTGTTGGGCTTCTGCCAGGTTCTCCTGGGCCAAGCCCATGAGTTCCTTGAGCCTTAGGACATATGCCACAACAGACTCCTTGTAAGGTTCATACTCACCTTCCCACTCATCTCGAATTAAATTTAGAGGTCCCCTCACCCTATGCCCATACAGCAACAAGGGTGAAAAACCTGTGGATACCTAGGGAACCTCTTTGTAAGCAAACAGATGGGGCAAATATTTGTCCCACTCCCTCTTAAACTGGTCAGCAAATGCCCGTAGCATGGACTTGATTGTAAAGTTTAACCTCTCAACAAGACCATTACTCTGGGGGTGGTCTTAAGTTGCTTCACCCCACAGTACTTCCACAGACAAGCCAGCAGGTCTGACATGAAATTGGCATCTGTCAGTCAGTATTTCTTTTGGGAAACTTATCCTGCTGAAAATCTCTAGCAAAGCATTTACCACCTTTTCTACCTCAATTGAGGACAGAGCCACTAGCTCAGAGCATCTTGTAGCATAATCTACTACCACTAAAAAGAAGTTATGTCCTTACCATAACGTTCCATGTGGAGTGTTCATCTCGCCTTGGTTATTACATATGGGTTCGGAGCCGATCCTCGGCTCCGTGCCGGCCGACTGCAAGCTCTGCATCGAGAAGAAGCTCGAGGACATCTAATACCCACAATCCCCCTCTGCCTTTACCTCAGATCTAGTTTGCAAGCAAACCAGACATAAAGCACGCACACATGCCAAACTATATACATAGAAGTACATATATACAAACATACCAAGGGTATGATAGTAACACTAATAATGCAACAGCAGAAGGAGAATACTCCAGACCAGGCACCAAATGGAACGTTCTTCCTAAGGGTGGGAGGGGTGGGAGTGTAATAACATAGATGAACACTCCACATGGAACGTTATGGTAAGGACATAACTTCTTTATGTGAGAGTGTTCAATCTCGCCTTTGTTCTTACACATGGGTAGCCCCTAGCTCCATGATCCTGAGGAACTCAAGGGAGAACGTTCTTGAGCACAGTGGAACCAAAGGTTGCCCTATCCCTAGAAACCCTGTCCACTTTGTAATGAGAGATAAATGTATGTGGTTTAGCCCAAGTAGCAGCCGCACAAATAGTGTCTAGTGGTAGCGAGCTGTGAGCCAAAGATGTAGAAACTGATCTGGTGGAATGTCCTTTGGGTTTTACTGATAATATTTGATCAGAGGCCTCATAAACATATGTGATACAGTCAGTTAGCCATTTAGAAAGAGTTTGTTTCGTAACTGCAAGACCCTTTCTGCTGTCAGCAAAAGCTACAAATAGTTGATCAGATTTCCTGTGATCTTTTGTTCTATCCAAATAAAATCTGAGTTGTCTATGGACATCCAGTTTGTGCAACATATACTCCAATTTGTTAGAGTGGTTCTTAAAGAAGGTGGGTAATTCAATGGACTGATTAATATTACTAGAAGAGCAAACTTTGGGGAGAAAGGATGGATTAGTGCGTAGGGATACTCTGTCAGAATGAAATATTAAATAAGGATGTTTGACAGAAAGGGCCTGAAGCTCAGACACTCGTCTAGCAGATGTAATGGCCACTAGAAATAAAGTTTTCCATGACAAAAATTTCAATGTGCAACTTGAGGCTGGTTCAAAGGGTGGCAACATCAATTTAGAGAGCAACAGGTTCAAATTCCACGGTGATGTCGGACTTCTGACTGGTGGTCTGATATGAAAAGAACCTTTTAAAAGGCTTTACAAAGTCTGTGAGCCATAATAGGCACACATTCCTCTACATGATAGTTAGAAATGGCAGCTAACTGTACTCTTAAAGTAGCCGGGGAAGCTCCCTCATGAAATAGTTCAGACAAGAACTCTAAAATCTTGTTTAACGGAGCTATAACAGGGTCCAAATGATGTGACTCCCAAAAACAAAACTTTCCACTTACTGGTGTAAGTCTTTGTAGTGGAAACTTTATGAGAAGCTACTAAAATATCTTGAACCGCCGATGTAAGGGGAACCGACCTGGCTAGAAAGGCGAGCAGCCAAGCTGCTAGATGGAGAGATTCTAGAGATGGGTGAGGAACTCCTGACGAGTGAGTCAGTAGATCTGGCTCTGGGTCCAGCATCCAAGGTCCCCGAATGCGGTGATGCAATAGAAAAGGGAACCAAATTTGACGAGGCCAGAACGGAGCAATGAGAATAATAGTCCTCTGAAGGTTGTTGGCTTTCTGTAGAAACTTTGCAATCAGGGGAAATGGAGGAAAAGCATATAGGAGACCGGGGCCAATCGTGCACCAGCGTCCCTGGGGACTTCCCTGGAGGGTAATAGGGCAAAGTAGCTCCTGCATTTGGCGTTCATTGGAGACGCAAACAGATCGCAGGTAGGCTGGCCCCATTTGCGAAAAATCCTTCGCAACTGACTGTTTGAGGGACCACTCGTGAGGCAACAGTATTGCCCTGCTCAGCCTGTCGGCTATGACGTTGGATGACCCGGGATGTGCGTTGCATCAGAAAGCGACCGGTGGACTCTGCCCATTGCCAAATTCTCATGGCCTCTCTGCATAGTTGGTAAGACCTGGTTCCCCTTGCTTGTTTATGTACCAGACTACGGACATGTTGTCTGTCTGAACTGCAATGGTCCCTGGAGGAAGAAGGGGAGCAAAGTGTTGCAACGCCAAAAACACTGCCCTCAACTCCAGAACATTGATGTGCAGATTGTACTCCAGATTGGTCCATTCGCCTTGGACTGTCTGTCCCTGAAAGATGCCCCCCCACCCTATCAGGGAAGCGTCTGTGGTTATCGTCGCTGACGGTGCGGGTAGCACAAATGGTCTTCCGCTGGATAGGTTGCAAGTCTGTAACCACCACATTAGGTGTGATTTGCATGTTTTCGTTATCAATATTTCGTGAGTCAGTGGGAGTTGTTGGAATGACCATTGTGCAAACAGAAGCCATTGTAGCACTCTCATGTGCAGTCTTCCCAATGGTATCGCAACGAGAAGCTGCCATGAGACCCAAGACTTTCAGAACAATTTTTGCCGGGGACTTTCTGGACAACAGCAGAAGAGAAATGTTGATTTGAAGTGCTACTATTCTTTCTGTAGGAAGTTTTAGAACTAAATGGTGCGTATCTAATTCCGCTCCTATGAATAAGATATGCTGTGATGGCTGTAGCAAAGATTTTTCAAATTTACTGAAATTCCAAGGTGTGTACAAAGTTGTAGGGTGTAATCCCTGGCCTGTATCAGTTGGCCTGGTGGTGGCAGACAGGAGCCAGTCGTCCAGATACGGAAACACCTGGAATCCTAGGCGCCTCAGATGAGACGCTACCACTGCCATGCATTTGGTGAAGACCCTGGGGCTGTAGTCAGACCAAAGGGCAGGGCTCAAACTGACAGTGACTGGCTCCCAGCCGAAGCGCAAATGATCCCTGGACGCCCTGGCCATTTTGATGTGGTAGTATGCGTCCTTCAGATCTATCGAGCACATCCAGTCGTCCTTCTGTAAGAATGGAAGGATCGATTGAAGCGTGACCATTCGGAACTTTTCCTTCTTGACAAAGGTGTTGAGATGGCTTAGGTCCAGAATCGGCCTCCAGTCCCCTGTTTTCTTTGGAAATAAACAGAACCTTGAGTAAGTTCCGAATCCTATTTGGTCCGCTGGGACTGGTTGGATGACTTTTTTTCTAGCAGCTTTGAAATTTCTGTAGCTGCTGGCTCTCGCAGATGGGGTGGTACATCTGGGAGTTTTCTTTGGAATGGGTGTGGATAGAAATGGGATTTTGTAACCTCTGGTAACAACGCTTTTTACCCAATTGTCTGAAGAAAGGTTTTGCCAGGCCTGAGGGTATAAAGCTAACCGACCCCCGACTGCCTCCAGAGCAGGACAGTCGGGCCTCCTCTCAGGAGTGCTGAAAAGGTTTGCCAGGGAGGTTATCCCTGTCACCTTGGTTTTGCGGACCCCCTCTGCCGCCAGGGCGGCGTCTTCCACCTCTGCCCCCCCCTCTGCCTCTAGAGGGGGCATCACACTGTGTGTTTGGGAAAGATTCTTGGGGTTTTCGAAACCACATTTTCCCACCACGTTGCCCTTTGGGGTACGGTCTGGAAGGGGTGGAAAAACGGACTCCGACAGCAGACAGAGTCTTTCCCTCCTGTTCACAACAGGTAAGGGTCTCCTTTACTTTAGGGCCAAAAAGTGTGGCTCCATCAAATGGGGCGTTAGTAAAGGAAGACTTGAAGGCTTCCAAGAACGAACATAAGCGCATCCAGGATTGCCTACGAAGAGCAATCGCTGAAGCCGCTACCCTACTCGATCCCTCGGCTGCGTATGATATCAGCCTCATGGACGAGTTTACAATGGATGTAAGGGTGTTGAGATGTGCTGTAACTTTCTCTGAAACAGCAGCATCTGTAGTAACCTGGAGGGTATCTCCCAACTCTTTGACTAGATCCCTCTGTAAGCGTGTAAAATGAGTCAAATAGTTCAGGGAACGCATAGAGAAAGCCGCTGAACTGAAAATGCGCTTCCCGTATCTGTCCATGGTCCTAGAATCTCTGTTAGGCGAATGGACAGATGAGGAAGACTCCGACATCTCCTTTTTCGTGGCCGCTGCCACCACCATGGCGTCTACTGGAACTCCTTTGGTGAGGTAAGCCTTGTCCTGTGGTGCCGTAATGTACTTATTAGGCTTCCTAGGGACTGGTTCCACCGTGTCAGGTGTCTCCCACGCCCTTCGAGCAATCAACTCCATTAACTCATCGAAGGGCAGAGTGACCCAGGAGGAGGAAGGGCGAGCACCAAATGCCTTCAGCAAAACTGACTCATCCTCAGAAGGGGGGAGGGATTGCCAGTCCCCTCTGTTTTAGGATCTCCAAGATGTCAGAAAAGGAGACATCTTCTGAAGGTGACTTAGGGGACCCTTCTGACTCATCCAAGTCAGTATCGGATGTCAAAGATTCTTGTGGAGAATCCAAGTGTCTCCTCTTACACAATCTTTTCCTAGGGACTTCTTCGTGGGAACATCCGAAGAAGCCTCCGAGGAAGAGGGGCACCCTCTAGGGGTGGCTGAGACACCGGTGCTCGGCGCTTGGATGTAGCCGTGGGTGCAGAGGAGGATAACGGTCCTTTGTGGGAGGAGAAGCTGTTCCTGCTGATGTGGTTGTCTGGGTAGACAACACCTTCCTCATGAGGTCGAAGGCCCCGGGTCCCGAGTCGAGGTATCTCCCGGTTCAAGAAATGGGAAGAATCCCGAAACAGGAACCGAAGGCACCGACCCGAGGACGGAACAAGTCGATCCGCCGAGGCTCGAGGGAGTGTCGGAACCGAAACATCAGTCCGACTCTCGGTCCCAGAACCAAGGATGGATCTTCGGCCCCGAGACTCCAGTACCGGATCGGATGGAGTCGAGGTGAACGGTGCCGACCGAGAAAAAGACTGTTCTGGCACCGAAGGCTCCACAATCATCAGTTCAGCTTCTTCCGGCTCCGAAGACTGGACAGGTCTCGGAGGAGGAACAGATGGAGATAGTGGCAGGCCTTCAAGTCTCGACATCAACTGAGAGGAGACCGAGATAAGCTTGGATAAGGCCGTATGCTCCATCAACTTCTGCACCACACGGTCCACATCGGTGTCGGAGAGGGGCCTGGAAGAACGAGTCGAAGGGATCGAAGACGGAGCCGACCTCAACAGAGTCGGTGGAGGGAGCTCCGTCACCGGTTCCAAGACTCGAGGCGCGAAACTGCCAACAGTTGAACACTCGGCCCAAGTCTGTGGAACCGGTGATCTAACTTTACCCGAAGAGCTCGGAGCCGATGACTTGGGCTCCGACGTCTTCGATTCCTTCGAGGATTTGGATGCCTGGTCTGAAGCATCCAGAGCCTCCTGGAAAGAGGGTTTCAATAAACCTCTGTCCATCAGTTTCCTGCGCCTATCTGTCATGACCCTCCCACTAAAAGAGTGACAAATAGAACAGTCCTCTTGTAAGTGGAGAGGGCCAAGGCAGTAGACACAGGAACTGTGGTTGTCTGTGACCGACATCTTTTGGCCACACTGGCAACGTTTAAATCCAGATTTCATTTTCTCAGACATTTTGTAGTAAGAGAAAAAAGTCAAGTCCAGTAACAGTCAATCCAGAGAAAAAAAGGGTCAAATCCGGTAAATATGTCAGTCCGTTTGTCAATCCAAGTAGGGGTGGTAGGCCCCGAAAAAAACTCTATACCAGTTAAAAGAAGTTAAACTAAGTTAACGGTACCGAGAATTTCTCTCTCTACACACACACCATACACTAAATACAGAACAAGTAATTTTGAACAAGTTCTCCTAAAATTTAACAAAAAGAAAGTTAAATCTTATCTGAAAACCCTCGAGCTAGCCTCCAGCGATGCGAATGCAGCAGCGGCAAACTAGATCTGAGGTAAAGGCAGAGGGGGATTGTGGGTATTAGATGTCCTCAAGCTTCTTCTCGATGCAGAGCTTGCAGTCGGCCGGCACGGAGCCGAGGATCGGCTCCGAACCCATGTGTAAGAACAAAGGCGAGATTGAACACTCTCACATCATATTTTATCCCTGTGGAACTTGGGGTACTCAGAGGCCCCACAATATCCACAGCTACTCTCTGAAATGGCTCCTCAATCACAGGCAAAGGCATCAAAGTAGCTCTTACCTTGTCTCCTGCTTTGCCTACAGGTCCTGCAGTGCCCTGTTACATCTCTGGAAATACCAGGACAATAGACGTTCTGCATAATATGTCTCTTTGTACATTTTATGCCCATATGACCTGCAAAGGAAATAATATGGGCTATGGCTAGAAGCGCCAGACAGTAGGCTCTAGGCACTACCAACTGCTGTACCTCTCACCTTCTAGCCCTTCCTCAGGGGTTCATTCTCTATACAGTAACCCTTTGTCCCAGTAGTACAGATTCCCCTTTCCCTTGTGAATCAAGTGCCTCACTAGCTACCTGCCTCAGGACTTGCAATGTAGGGTCTGAGAGCTGAGCCTGTCTCAACTCTCTGTAACCCTTCCCAGCTCCCATTCCACAGAAGTCTGGCATCCTCTGACAGCGGTGCCTCACTGTCAGCCTGGGTACTACTACTTACCTCTACCTTTGCAATCACTATATCCAAGGGAACATCAGTGCCCACAAGCAGCTGTGGCTTACCTTCAGTCTCACTGCTACAGTGTAGCTTCCTCCATGAAGTAACCACCTCACCAGTCCTGGCTGCAAGTATGGAGTCTGGGTCTCTCACAGGCTACCAGACCCACATGCTTGTCTCCTATCCTGACTTCATGTAACTGCATAAGCGCATGGTACTGCCTCATCCAAATCCTTCCCTATCAGGACATCTGCAGGATGGTACTTCGGTACCCTTGTTGTCTCGAGACAACCTACTATTGGCATTTTGTCTTTCCCACTTACCGGCTCTCTTAGCTTTTGTTCCCCACCTTGCCTCCGTGGACATCTGTATGCCACATGGCCCCACTGGTTGCATTCAAAGCATTTAACCCTAGGTCCTGGATGTGTACCTGGACTAGTGCCTTCCCCTGCTCCTGGCAAATTTTGTTGGGACAGTCTTTGCTTCCCACCATGGGTTCCTTCAGACCCATGAGTAGTACTGGGGGTCCCTTTCCTGTGCAGGGATGCCCTGCTTACCAGGTATAGGTCTCCCTTCTTCCCCAAATCATCGGAAGTAGCACATTGTCTATCAGCTAACCAGATCCTCATGTCCTCAGGCAAAGTGCTAAGGGCTTGTTCCCTCGCCAAAAGGTCTGCCAGCTCTTCAAACGTGGTAACCTGACATCCACTCACCCCCCTATGAAAATAAGTGCTCAGTTCAGCAACATATTCACACACACTTACATCTGCCTTGCGTCTATGATCACAAAGCTTTTTCCTATAAGTTTTAGACGTTAGCTTAAAACATTCTAACAAGTGATTTTTAACAGCAGTATAACCAAAATATTCACATTTAGCAAGTTTAGACAGCACAGTTACAGCTTTACCATGGAGTAAGGGGGTCAGGAACCATACCCAGAGACTTTGGTCAGCATCATACTGTTTACATACCCTCTCAAACGTATGAATGAAACTATCAAAATTATCCCCCTCTTTAAACTGTGGATGAAACATTCTGACCTTTTGTGCTTCTGGGGTCTAGTTACTCCATTCCCTATTACCTCCATTACTCTGGCGAAGAGTCAGCATCTCCTTCTCATGCTGCCTCTCCTTTTCCTTAGTTTCCAGGCATAGCAGTTTCTCATTTTCCTCGGTATGCAGACGTTTCAGTCTCTCAGCTGCTTCCGTTTCCAAACGCCTGGCTTCCAACTCAAGTCTCTTTAGCTCCAGATGGATTTTTAAGTCCTTTGCAGAAAGGTTGAGTTGCCCATTCTCGGAGTGTGGTACATGCCCACTGCCAGTCTGATCGTCCTCCTGTGGTTGCTGATTTCTGATGCAGCTGCTACCAAAGCTGCAATCATGTCTGCCTTAGTCAGGTTTCCATGCACCAATCCCCTAGCCTGGCACATATCAGCTTTCTGTGATCCTCTGCTGACATGCTGCCTGTTCTCCCTGACTAAGCTAACAGAAAAAGTAAAACAATTGTGATCTGAACTCTTGAGTATTCACTGTGTGGCTGATTTAGAGTACAAAATCACCTTCAGTGATCACTGTACACAAACTACAGGAATTCACTCTACCCACACCACTACAAGCCAATTAGAATTTGCCAACCAATTAATATGTGGTATGGATATCCCACCACTGCCAAACAATTAATATGCGACACCCATGCACTGGCCCAGCAGTCAAGGAGCCTCAATCCTCACCACTAACACCAGTGAGGGGCATCCATATAAGGAAAGGATAATAAATACACACACAGTAAAGTACAATTTCCCTTAAGAGCACACAGAGATCACAGTCAGTCTGGGGCTGGTCTCTCCCTTTCTCTCCAGGTCCCCAATAAGACTCCCCACTGGCACAGCTATAGGGTCCAGATCTCAGCCTAGTGGGCAAGCTAAAACCTTCAGTACCCTATCTGTCCCAACCAGTGCTTCATGTCCCTGACCAGGTAGCAGACACACACACACACACTTTGAGATGAGAGTTTATACACCCACACAGACACTCCTGGGGAAGGCTGGCACAGGTTTTCCAGCTGTGCCCCTTTTCTGCCCAGCCTAAATGGTAGTACCAGCTGCCACCACCCACTAATATCAGCTACCCAAAGGGTGTCCAATTATTACTGTGCAATATTGTTATCCAAATGGTAAGTGAGACTGAATAGTCAAGGCTTTAGAGTGACTTGGTACAGTTTCACTATATACATGCAAAGTACTCTAGAGCTTAAATTATCTCTGCATAAAACAGCCACAGTTGAAAGGTTTAAAAATATTTAATAAAAACACAAGACAATATTTCTTACTGCACAGTGCTAGTCAAGAGTTCAGAGAAATACTTAAAATAATACCGTGGAAAAGTTCTAACATCAACACAGAAAAACAGTCTAATCTTCCTAATTCCTAGCTATTTCTAAGAGAAAACACAATTCTAAATAACTTAATCTAGAGCAAGACAGTACTGGTGATGTTGGATGTTCTGAAGACAGAAGTGCTCAGAGCTCTCTGATTCTGTCTTTAAATTGATAACACAGAGCTGCTTCACATGACATCATTCTTCACACTTCTCTGGTGTTCCCAAGCTAACAAAAAAGTACAGTTTTGTACCTACCATAAATGTAGATGTCCGATAGATATGCAACTGCAGTCATAACATATGGGTTGTCCTGCCTCAGGCAGCCCTCGGTCGGCCGGATTCCAAAGTCTGGGTCCGACGTCGGCTAATGTCACATTCCTCTCCGACGTCAGAGCGGCAGGAGTACATAAGCATCAGCCGACACCATCTTCTTCAGTGTTTCTTGCCCCAGATGCCAGGTGCCCTCCAAGGAAGGCTGTAATCAATTTGGAAGACAAAACAGGTTTCCAGACAAATAAATAAGCAATAAACAGATACACCATAACAGATATCCCCAGCTAGGATAACAGGGAGAGGAGTGAACCCAAGGAATAGAGGGGAAGGAGGGAGGGAAAACCCGACTGCAGTTGCATATCTATCGGACATCTACATTTATGGTAGGTACAAAACTGTACTATGTCCTTCAAGAATGCAACTGCAGTCATAACATATGGGTTGAATACCATAGCTTAGCTGGGGGAGGTGGAAAGCACTAAGAAAAGGATGGTGTAGCTATCAATCCCTGCAGGACTGCCGAAGCAAAGCCTGCTCTGGATCTGGAATATAAAGGAAGGTTGTAGTGTTTGGAGAATGTATGCACGGAGCTCCATGTAGCAGCTTCTAGAATGTCTTTTGTAGGCACCCCTCTTAAGAAGGCTGTAGAGGTGGCTGTAGCTCTGGTAGAGTGTGGTCTGATATTGGCTGGTACACTCTTTCCATGGAAGGAATAACATAATCTGATGCAATGTCCAATCCATTTTGAGATAGTCTGTTTGGAAACTGCTCTTCCTTGTACTCCAGGGGCGTAAGCTACAAAAAGCTGATCAGACTTCCTATTGGCCTTGGTTCTGTCCAGGTAGTAGTGAAGTTGTCTGTGAATGTCCAAGGTATGCAACAGTCTTTCCCCTTTGTTCTCAGGATTGGGAAAGAAAGTAGGCAGGTGAATTGCTTGATTCAAAGAAACCCTAGATACCACTTTTGGCAGAAAGCTAGGGTTGGTTCGTAAGGAGACCCTGTCCCTATGAAAGGTAATGAACGGTGGTATGGCCATTAGGGCCTGTAATTCCGAAACCCTTCTTGCTGAGGTAATTGCTAACAGGAAAGCTGTCTTCCATGAAAGGAATTGTAAGTCCACAGAAGCTGCTGGCTCAAAAGGTGGTAGAGTCAGTTTTTCTAGGACAAAGTTGAGGTCCCAAGCTGGTACTGGGGCCTTTTTTGGTGGCTTGATATTCTTGATTCCTCTAAGTAATTGCCTTAACAAAGGATGTGAGAACACAGGTGGATCAGTGTTGTATCTAGCTGAAATAGCTGAAGCATGTATCTTTATAGAAGAATATGAGAGTCCATTCTGTAGCATATCTGCCAAGTATACCAGGATGAGTGGGATGTTCAATAATGATGCATCATGACCCTTGCTGGTATTCCAAATGCTGAATCTCTTCCATTTTGCTGAATAAACCTTTCTGGTGGATGGTCTGCTGGCTTCTGTTAATATCCGCTGAACTTCCTTGGAGAGAGATAGATTGAGGTTATTCATGGAATCTCCCAAGCTGTTAGCTGGAGCGTCTGAATGTTGGGATGTACTGTCTTGAAGTTGTTTTGAGTCAAAAGATGGGGCCATTGGGGAAGGGCCCATTTTTTGTTGTAGCATATGCTCCGTAGTAGTGGATACCAGTGTTGTCTTGGCCAGTCTGGAGCTATTAGGATCCCTTTTGGCTTCTCTGCTTTGATCTTTAGTAGTACTGTGGTCATCGGTGGCAGAGGTGGGAATGCATAAATTTTTAGTAAGTTCCAGTTGAATGAGAGAGCATCTGTTTTCCATGCTTGTGGATGATATGCCCTTGAACAGAACTTTTGTAGCTGATTGAGGTGGGAGGCAAATAGGTCTACCTCTGGCCTGTCCCATGTCGAGGTGAGTCGTATGAAGATTTCTGGATGTAACCTCCATTCCTGGGGATCTAGGAAATTCCTGCTTAGGCTGTCCGCCAGCACATTGTCTTTGCCTGGAACAAACTGGGATTGCAACTGTATGTTTAAGCTCAGTGATTTTTCCCAAAGATTCATTGTCAGTCTGCAAAGGGGGTAAGAATGGGTGCCCCCCCTGCTTGTTTATGTACCACATGACAGTGGTGTTGTCTGTCCGTATTAGCAGGTGGCCTTGCTGAAGTTGTTGTCGAAAGGCCTCGATGGCATGCATGACTGCCAGCATTTCTTTTTGGTTGATATGCAGATGTGTTTCCTTTGAAGACCATTGTCCTTGAATACACCTGCCCTCCATGTGCGCCCCCCATCCAAGGTCTGAGGCGTCTGTGGTCATAGTTTGTGTTATTTGTGGTTTTTTTGAATGACATTCCTGTGTTTGCCTGGCTTACCGAGGCCCACCATAGGAATTCCTTTTGTAGGCATGGAATAAGCGGTAAGGTTGTCTCTAGGTTGTTGCTGTGTTGAGACCATAAACTTTTTAGGTACCATTGAAGCTTTCTCATGTGTAGTCTTGCTAATGGAACCAGGAGAATGCATGATGCCATGTAACCCAGGGCCTGTAGGAATCTCCTTGCAGTCATCTGGGTGAGCTTTGCCAAACCTTTGAAATAATGAGTTAACTTCTTTTGCTTGTCTTCTGTCAGGTAAGCCATTTGAGAGGTTGTGTCTAGATTGGCTCCTAAGAAAGTAATTTGCTGGGATGGCTGCAGTCTTGACTTTTGGAAGTTGACTGTGTATCCCAGAGCTTGTAGCAATTGAATGACATAATCCAAGTTTTTTGTCAAAATCAGTTTGTTGTCCGCTTGTATGAGGCAGTCGTCCAGGTACGGGTAAATTTGGATCCCCTGGAGCCTGCAATGAGCAATTACTGAAGCCAGGCATTTTGTAAACACTCTGGGCACAGTAGATAAGCCAAATGGCAATGCTGAGAATTGATAATGCTCTGGCCCTTCAAGAAATCTGAGGTATCTTCTGCAAATGCAGGTATGCCTCCTTGAGGTCCAGAGTAATCAGCCAAGACCCCTTGCCCAGCATGGGAAGGAGTTGCTGTAAGGTCAGCATTTTGAACTTTGGTACTATGAGAAAGGTGTTTAATGCGGACAAATCCAGTATTGGTCTCCATTGTGTTTCTTTTCTTGGAACAAGGAACAGTCTTGAGTAAAACCCCTGGCCTTGTTCTTGTTGTGGAACTTTTTCTATTGCATTGATCTGAGTTAGCAGGGAAATTTGCTTGAAAGCCTCTGCCCTCTGGTTTTGTGGTAGGTTTGGCATGCCTTGTTTCCTTGGTAAGGTATGAAAGTGGAACCTGTAACCTTGGTCTATAATGTCCAAAATCCTTTTGTCCTTTGTCAATCTGTGCCAATTGTCTGAAAACAGAGATAATTTTCCGCCCAAGCGAGCTTCTGTTTGCTCTTTGGTAAGCGGAAGTAGAGGAAAGTCATTGGGATTGTCCCTGTGGGGCAGGAGAAGCCCCTGTGTCACTTCTTTGGATGTCCTTCATGGATGCATCTGCAGTCATAACAACTGGGTTGTCCTGTCGTCAGGCAGCCCTTCGGTCGGCCGGATTCCAAAGTCTGGGTCCGGCTTCGGCTGATGTCGCACTTTTGGTTTGCTGGTTGCCATTGTCGTCCCCTGTAGGAACCTCTGTATTGTCCTCTTCCTCGGCCACGCCTGCTTTTACCCCTTTGAAATCTTTCAGTATTAGGAAAGGACCAGTTTTTAGAAGGCCAATTCCTGCTGAATCTGGGTGGCTGAACCTGGAGGAAATCTTTGACTGTCTGAACTGACTTGGCTTTTTCCTCAATGGTCTTTAATACATCTTTAGCATTAGCACCAAAAAGCTTGTTCTTTTCCAAGGGTGCATCAAGAAGTTTTGCCTTAACATGATCTGGTAGAGGTTGTTCTTTTAACCATGCATGTCTGAATGACCGCCCTGTCATAGCTGCCCTACATGAAGCTTCCAATGCATCATATCCACACTGAAGGAAGTGATTGCTAACTTGCTGAGAGTTGTGTACAGCCTCCTGCAAAGACTTCCTATCTAAAGGATCAGAAGAGGCCAAAGTTTTTTGTAAATCATCTAATAGGAAATCCTGATATTGAAACATATGAAAGAGACAATTGAGAGCTCTCATAGATAAAGTAGTGGAGGTGTAAACCTTCTTCCCCCATCTCTCTAATGACCTAGCTTCCCTGTTGGAAGGCAAAGGATTTTTGGAGGTGGTAGCTGAAACCCCTTTCGGCCCCTGTGAAATAGTTTCTAAATCAACAGCATGGGCCCTAAAGAAGTGAGAATGTGTTTCAGGAACTCTATAGTATCTGTCCGGCTTGGCAGGAGCAGGAGGGAGAGTATCAGGGGTAACACTGGAGTCAGAGTATAAATCATCCAAAACATCAAGCACAGGAGGGATAGCTAAAGGGCCTGTGCTGGGGCTTTTTAAGGAAGGTACGAAGGCGCTTTCTGGAATCAGAAAATTCCTGGCCTTGCCACTGGAAATGTTCCCTCATGGAATGCAGAACTTCCCCAAAAGAAATATCCTCAGGAGGGGAGGCCGAGGGGATGGAGTCCTCTGCATCTGAGTCCTCGTAGGTCTGGAAAGGCTCTTCCTGGCTATCGGAGTGGCCAGAGGCCTCAGAATCTTCATCTGAAGGGAGAGGGTCAGTGGGCTCAACCCTGGACCTCTTATCAGGAGGAGGCTGGGATCCTCCCTCAGGATGGGCCTGGGACCCTCTGATCATGGAGATTAAGTCTGCTGCCATAGTCATGATTTGTGTCTCAGGAGTAGGCTGAGGTAAGGCTTTTGCCGTAAGGTGCTTAGTCTTGCTGGCTGCCTTAGCACGTGTGTAGGCCTTGATAGACATGGACATGGGAGGCCTAGCAGCTCCACATGCAGGAGTTACCTTATCCACAGCAATGGTCTCGGGCATTTCCTCGGTTACAGTATCCGGAGGAAAATCAATTACTGGCGTCGGTGTGGTCTCCGGTATCGGAGGTATCGGTAATGCGGTGTCTTCGGTTCGGAGCGGTGAAATAACCGTCTCAGATGGAACCGGGGCACTCGCGGTAGGTTTTGGCGTGGTGTCAGTGGAAGACGCGGGCCGAGGATGGTGGTCCCGGTCTTTACGTTTTTTAGGAGTCTGCGATGTCGGTAATTCCGACGGCATCTTGTAATCGTATTTTTCGCCAAAAAAGTCTTCAGCGAACTCCGCCCGGCGCCTGAGAGTGCGCTTATTGAAGCGAGCACAGGCGGCGCAGGCCGAGACGTCGTGGTCTGGGCCAAGGCAAGGAAGGCAGTAAGAATGGAAATCCTTATGAGGTATTTGTTTACCACAAGACAAACAATTATTAACTTTTTCAGTAATTTCTGACATCGGCTGAGGCAAGAAAATGTCCCCAATGGGGTACTTAGCTTTTTTGATGACTTCGGATCGAAGAATACAGAAGCTGACCGACCGGCACTTGCGAACTGCTTCTGCTTCGGGCACCGCGCGGCAAGAAAGACTGGAGAAGATGGCGTCGGCTGATGCTTATGTACTCCTGCCGCTCTGACGTCGGAGAAGAATGCGACATCAGCCGACATCGGACCCAGACTTTGGAATCCGGCCGACCGAGGGCTGCCTGAGGCAGGACAACCCATATGTTATGACTGCAGTTGCATTCTTGAAGGACATCTACATTTACATTCTTTACACCTTGTCAGAAACCAGAGCAATAAAGGGCATTTATACATGCAAATTCTAGCCATTACATCTGGCCTCAAAACAATAGGCAGAATTCCTTCATCCAGACATATCGGCTTCAAATTTTGACATCAAACACAGTCATGAAATGCCTGACTTAGCTTTCTTACAGCAGAGTGCACCGTTATATTTTTGCAGTTCAATATCCAGTGCAGTCTTTTCACATTTAAGAGAACAAGCATGTGGCTTACATTAATATTTACAAATGACAAAATTATGTACAGAATTCTATCTGGCTAGGCTGGCAGCCTTTACCTATCTTCACAGCTTCTTCCGGAACTGCTACTCCATAGCTGGGAATATTACATCCCTGCCTTATGCTCGTAGCTTGCTTACTCACTTGGTTTGCTCCCACTTGTAAGAGTGTTCCCTAGCTTATCATAATCCACTACGCTAGAACTTGTGTTCTTACCCCCCCCGCAAACACACACTTTAAACCACATATCACCATGATCACTCTGGATAAATTGTGTCTTCACCTGGACATTGCTAACACCTTGTCAGTTTTTGATAGAATCAGATCCCCATGAGTATAACCCTGTTCCTGCCCACCTCCCTTCCATTCTGTCATCCTTCTCCCTTGTTGTGGCTGTGGTTGCCTGCACTCTGTTGATCCAAAAGCATTCTCCTGTACCTTTACCTTAACCAGCCACTAGGGTGCTTACTCTAGATTCTGACTCTGTCCCTTTGCCCCTTCATGGGATAGTATTCCTCCTACTACTGTCTGACCTCACATTTGATGCCTTCTTTTAATTGGATCACTACTACAACTATGTTCTTTTTCTGTTTCATTCCTGAATAACTTATTCCCAGGCTCCTCAGATTCCCAAGCTCTCTTGTTACTGGGCCCATGTTTCTGGAATACCAGCAATGTCTACTTTATTTTCCTGCATCAGTGGCAGCAGTAGCCCTGTCTTCTATCAGACTTCTTGAATTACCTATTAATACTTCCTAGCCACGTTCTGAGTCGCCCTTATTTGTTCATTTCCTGTTTTCTGGGTCCTTTTTCTTTCTTCCTCAGTATCTCTACCCCCCCCTGTTTAAGTTTAACAGTGTGACACAGCTAGTCTCTCTCTCCCTTGCCAAAACTCGTAATCCCCTTGTTGAATGTGTCTGTAGTCAGCAACACCATTGTTCCTGTCCGTACATTGGTTCTCATCTCCTTCACTTTCAGTCCAGTACTCCTTCCTTTGATTTGTGCAATATTGCACCTTCTAGTTACTTTACCTTGGCTCTTGTAACACTGTTAGTTGCTTCATTCCTCATAGGGTGGTACTAGGCTATCAGCCCTAGGGCCTATACAAGCCTAGCCATAATAATTCCCTGGCTATTTCTTCCCACATTATTTACTTTCCTGGACCCCTGTCTAGCAGGGCGACTGACGTGATCCCTGGGGTGAATTTCCTTTCTCCCATCCAATCGTTATGATACACTTGATCCCTTTTGCTCTCTTCTTGTCATTGTCTGTCTTTCCATTTAGCTGGGTGCCCTGCTTCCCTACTGGTTTGCTAGTTGTGTTGGTTCTTGCTTATCTGCATCTTTCTCCCCTTCATCACTTGCCACTGCTATATGCAGTTGCCCCTCTTCCATGGCTTCCTTCTCCTTTTCCGTTCATTCATGGCTGCACCTCTCATTCCCCTTTCACCTTACTCTGTGCACGTCACTGGCCTGTAACTCTCTTTAAAAAAAAAAACTGCCCATGCCCTTTGGCTTTCTCCACCCTAGCTTGTCTACTGTCCTGTTGCCCCTTTATTCCTACTCTGCCCTTTGTCATCATATGAGCATCTACAACCATCTGTAACTCCCATATTTCCCCCTGAAGCTCCCCTTTGTCTTTCAGACCCTGCATCCCTTGCACTCCCAGAGCTCCTTAAGCCAACTGTTGCCCCAAATGTTGAGCACATCAACCACCTCTGTTTCACTTTCCTTGGTCAGATTGTCGTCTTCTGTTGAGCGTGTCCACTTTTTGACTATCACTAGTTACCCTTTTTTAATTTAATTATGTAATGGTATATCCTTTTTATGCATCTTGCTAGGCTTTCTGCTACAGATGTAACCCAATGTGATGTGTTATGCCAGTTCCAGTAAAATTACAATTCTATGGGTAATTAAGAATGACAAACCAACCATTCTCTTTAATTTATCTTCCCCAGACACAATGAAAAAGTTCACTCAGTTCTGAGGCAGATTCATGGATCTTTTACTAGAGCTTCTTTTGAGAGAATCATTGCATTTATGTTATACACACTTTTGGGGGTCTTCTAGCTAGAAGCTGCAAAAGCAGTGGAGCTGATGTCTCTTCCATCCGTTCCTCAATGGATAGGTTATCGGATTAGATTTAGATCTGATTTTGAACACATTCAAGCTTTGGATCCAGTGCTTGGGCTCCTTTCCTTACCCATAATCCCCATGCAAGGAAAGATAACCTCAGATCTCCTTTGACACTCAATTACTATGGCCATGGTCGTCTTTGCTCAGGCTCATTAGTGAAAAGTGTGATTTCTGGGGTGTCTCCTCACCCTCAGAGTATTATCTGCAGTTCTTATACATGCCCTTACTAAGACTGTCCCCCCTGCTTCCTCTTCTTTTATTACCCATTGACATCTTTTCTTTATAGGGATAAATAGTTTGTGTTGGTTTAGTTTTTTTCCTAGCCAATTGTTTGGTGTTTTATTGTATTTGCTACTGAGAATATTATGTTTGGTATAATCCTATTTATTCTTATTTAACCTTGACATAATCTTTGAATGAGGGCACGGTTCTGAGCCTCGGAGCCGACTCTGCCATTATTCCAGCTTACATATTCCAAAAAATTGTTGAGCTAAGCTCTACCCACAATTCTTCTCACCAAGCTACCCAAATCTTGTTTGCCGCTTCATAGTGTACCAGACGCGTTCTAACCAATCTCTCAAGTGATAGCGTTTTCTTCAAACTGTTAGTTTTTTCCACATCCTACCTTTAATTTCTATCTATACTACCCCGCTCTTCTACTAGATAGTTTTTGATGTGTGCATGAGTGTTTTTCTCTCCCTTTCACCATTAGGTAGACTAAAGTACCATCATTGGTACTTTTGCCCTTTTTTTTTTTACCCCGTTAACCCTTCACACCATTGTTGGTAGTTCTTCTCATTTTCCTTTTTCTCTCTGATATACCAAAAAAAACCTCTCTCCACTTTCATTGTAGTACAACAGTGTGTGTGTGTGTGTGTGTGTGTGTGTGTGTGTTTTTTTTTTTTTTTTTTACATT
Source organism: Protopterus annectens (assembly GCF_019279795.1). NCBI lineage: Eukaryota > Metazoa > Chordata > Ceratodontiformes > Protopteridae > Protopterus > Protopterus annectens. Next base: position 1,349,053,795 of record NC_056746.1, on the reverse strand, counting down.
ATAGGCAACAAACCCTTTAAAGGTACCTCTGGCTTCAAGAGAGGCCAAAAATGTAACAGATGTCTAACTCAGATGGGCAGACTGTGTGTTGTCTGTGTGGTCCATTTAGAGGAAAGACTGTGCGATCTGTCATTGGTATGGTTCTATAACCCTGATAGATCGCAAAAACAAATTGTAAAAAGCTTTCTTAAATCTTTCTTAAAAAAACGGTCCTATCTAGTCCAAAGACAGAAGCCAGTTCCTCCTCTTCCAAACTGAAAAAGCGGAGTCACTCAGTTCCGACACACTCCTTGGAACTCCCTCCTAAAATGGCCAAATCCCCCACTGTGCTGACAGCCTCCTCTACACCAGTGGGCCAAGATACTCACTCCTCTGTGCTGTTGGCACCGACCTCTTATGCAGCATTATCCTCAGTACCAGTATTGGTGCAGACTGCACTCCCTTTGGTACAAATTGTCCACTCAGAACGGACTGTCTCTCAAATTAAAATTCTACCATGCACAACGTATTCCCCATCAGTGGATCCCTTTGCGAACTGTGTTCCCATTCCTTTTTTGAAGACACTGCCACCAAGTTCTCAATCGGTGTTCTCTGTTCAGTCCACGTTAGCTCAGGAACCTTCCTTTCTTCCACACCCCTGCCTATTCCTCCTTCGACTCCAGCTGAGGTTTTGGAGCCCCTGGTGCCGACCTTTCCAGCTTTGTCTGTTTCGGTGCCAGTCAGAGCTCATTCTCCAACACCAGTAGTTACCCTGAGTTCTTCTGGATGTTATTTGTGTTTCACTGTTGCAGTCATTACACTTGGGTAATCTGCTAACAGGTTGCCCTCAGTCAATCTGATTAACAAAGTCTTTGGTCCTGCGTCAATTGCTGTCCCTTATTCCATGACATCAGGTCATCAGGTATAAAACATGCAGCCGATGCCATTACATCAGTCTTTCTTGCCGCGCAGTGCCTGAAGCAGAAGCAGTTGGCAAGTGCCGGTCGGCTGACTCCAGGAAATTTTCATTTTCGAGTTTCAGAACTGAAGTCTTTAACTAAAAAAGCTAAGTACCCCGTTGGGGAAACTTTTTCTTGCTCCTTACCGATGTCAGTGAAAGTTAATTGCTTTACTTGTGGGAAGCAAATACCTCATAAGGATTTTCATTTGTACTGTATTCCTTGTCTAGGCCCTGACCATAACGTACCTTGCGGTCGGTTTTGTGCTAAATTTAATCAACGCACTATTAAACGTCTGTATATTTTTGCTTCTAAATATTTTGGCTCACGCTTTAATTATCCAGAAATGTCTGTTAGCAATCCGACTACCTGAATACCTAAAAAATGCAAAGAAAAAGAGACAGGCTGTCGAGGTCCAAAACTGACTATGCTTCTCCTAAGCCAGTTGCCAGTTCTCAGTGAGGCACTTTCGCAGCCCCTGATACCCGCTACTTCTGATTCGCAGGCCTCTACTAAGACCCATTTGGAGTCCGGTATGCCGTGAGATGCTTCAATTATGGAACCCGCGGATGTCTCTACCTTAGATGGGTCCGGATCCGCTGTGCAGGCACCGGCTTCTGAGGGTGTTTTCAGGCCTACAGATTTGTATAGTAGACCGCCATCTTCAAAACTAAGGCCAAAATCTAAATCTGTCTAAAAAACTGACGCCTAGGCCACATGTGCAGGCCCCTATGCCTAAAAACAAATGATCAAAATGGCTGAAGATTTAATTACTCTGATCAGGTGTAGCCCCCCCCCCCCCTTCTAAGAGGCCTAGACAAGACATTGATTATGAATCTTCTGAACAGGATTCTATCTCTTCTGATTCTTCTAATGAACAGAATTTGTCTATACCTACTTATGAGAACTCTGATGCAGAAGATTCCATTTCTTCTGCTTCTCCCCCTGAGGATTTTTCTTTTGGGGAAACTTTGCATACCTTACGGGAACATTTCCACTGGGAAAGTCAGGATTTCTCTGAATCTAAAAAGAGACTTGGGGAGTTTCTTCTTCCTCCTCAACATAGGCCTTTGGCTATACCACCTGTCCTAGACATTGTTGATGTGTTTTCAGAATCTAGTATGGCTCCTGATTCTTTGCCTCCGGCTCCCAGACAGATACTACAGGGTTCCTGACTCCCACAAATTCCTTTTGAAAAATCCTATTGCAGATCCTGAAACCATTTCTCAGGGTCCCAAGGGCATTAAGGCCTCTACTGCTAAAAATCCTACCCCTTCTGATAGAGATTCCAGGGAGCTGGATAAATGGGGTAAAGAAGGTTTATACTTCTGCAACCTTGGCAATCAGGGCTTTAAACTGTCTATTTCATATGCTTAAATACCAGCAGCATATCATGGGACTGCTTAAACAGAAAATGTTAATTTCTGACTGTGTGGAAAATAAAGATTTACAGGATTTATTGCATTCAGCTGAACAAGTTGGAAAACATACTTTGCAATGTGGTTTTGATTCTTTGGAGGCCTCTTGCAGGACTGCTGTAACTGGCTCTGTGCTAAGAAGGCATGCTTGGCTCAGAGAGCAAACTCTGCCTGATCATGTTAAAGCAAAATTGTTGGATGCTCCTTTACAACAGGACCGTCTCTTTGGTAATAAGTCTGAAGAAGTTTTAAAAAAGATGGATGATAAAGCTAAATCTATGCAAACTGTGAAATATTTCTTACAAGTGCAACCTCCAAGATTTAGTAGGCACTGGCCTACTAAGAACTGGTCCTTTCCAGTTCCTTCGAGAGTCACTCAAGTCAAACCCAGACATTCCAAAGGCTCCAGGTTTCAGTCACAAGGGACTTTTAGAACAAAACAATGGGGTGCCTCCTCCAAATCTGGAAACAACAGGGCACCTCCCTATGGTAAGTAGTCTCAATGACTTCCCTCTACACTTACAAAGCACTTACCTTTCAGTCACCCCTTTGGGGGGAAAACTGGCACTTCATGTAAGAAACTGGCAACTTGTAACCCAGGACAAATGGGTTCTAAATATAGTATCCCAGGGATACAGATTTCATTTCCACACGTTGTCAATCCCAAACGGATGGCCAGACCTGCCCCCAAATCAGTGGGCCGAGGCCCAGAAACAAGTACGGTTTCTCATGAACATGGGAGCTATTCAGCCAGTCCCAGAAGAAGAAAAGGGGCAAGATTTCTATTAAAGACTTTTCCTGGTACCCAGAAAAGACAAATCATGGCATCCAATTCTGGACTTCTCTACTCTAAACACATTTCTGGACATTCCAAAATTCAAGATGCTGACTCTTCAACAGTTACTTCCTATGCTAGGCAAAGATGCCTGGTTGGTAACTCTAGACTTAAAAAGAGGCTTACCTGCATATCCCAATCAGGGAATCTTGCAGAAGATGCCTCCATTTCAAAGCAGGCTATTTGCATTACCAATTCTCTGCACTGCCCTTTGGCTTATCTACTGCGCCCTTGGGTCTTCACAAAGTGCCTGGCTCCAGTAATTGCATTTTGCAGGCAAAGAAATATTCAAATATATCCATGCCTGGACGATTGTCTAATTCAGGCAGAAAACAGGGACATTCTTCAAAAACACTTGGCGTTTGTAAAAGAAAAAAAAAAAAAAAGGTTCTAACTTGTCTAGGGTACACCATTAACGAAAATAAATAAATGGTACCCTCCAAGAAAATTACATTCCTGGGTGCAAGCTGGAATACAACTGCCCAGAAGGCTTACCTTATGCCAGAAAAGCAAATTCATTTGGTGACTTACTTCAAACAGGTGGCCACAAAAACCCTGCTATCTGCAAGCCTTGGGGTTCATGGCCTCCTGCATTCTTCTAATTCCATATGCAAGACTGCATATGAGGAAACTTCAGTGTTACTTAGAGTTTATGGAGTCAACATTGTCACAGCCTGGAAACAATGATTCGTATCATTCCTTGCCTGCAACTAGAGTTCCTATGGTGGGCAGAGGCCTGGCACCAAAACAAAGGACTGCCATTCTCTCCACCCCCTGCCACCCAAACCCTAACTACAAACGCATCAGACTATGCTTGGGGGGCTCATCTGGCAGGGAAGTGCATTCAGGGCAAATGGAGCCCAAATCAAATGCACCTTCAAATCAATCAAAAAGAGATGCTAGCTGTACAGAATGCACTGACAGCCTTCAAGGACTACCTTCATCCAGGACAACTAATGATAGACAGACAACACCACGGTTATGTGGTATATAAACAAGCAGGGGGGTACACATTCCTACTCCGTTTGCAGACTAGCCATGGCATTGTGGAACACGGCCTTGACCTATCAAGTACAACTACAAGCTCAATTCCTGCCAGGAAAGCGGAATACTCTGGCAGACGAACTAAGCAGAAATCTCATGGACCCACATGAATGGAAACTGGAACCTCGGATTTTCACCATGTTGACACGCAAATGGGGGAGTCCAGACATAGTTCTGGGGTGAGGCAAAAAGATCTATCAGTTGGACAAATTCTGCACAAGAACTCATCACAGAAAAAACCTGGAAAGTGGATGCTCTATCATTCAGCTGGAAAAACCTATCAGTCTATGCCTTTCCCCCTCTGCTCTCTAAAGTTCTACTAAGTCAAATAGGACAAACCAAAAATGACTTTGGTTGCTCCAGACTGGCCCCGCCAATACTGGTACCCCCTCTTGCGCAATGTGTCACCTTCCACCGTGGCACCTGCCTCAGACACCTTACTGTCTCAGCAGAGCAACCAAATTCTGCACACACAGCTCCAAACTTTGAATCTTGCAGCGTGGCTAATGACCTAAATTCACCCTTAGCATTCCTCTGCAAACCTGTGATGGATGTCATTTTGGAGACAAGAAGGCCTAGTACTAGAAAATCTTATGCTGACAAATGAAAAAGATTCTGTGCCTGGAATCGGTCACAAGGGATAAGCACAGCAGGGCTCAATATTACTCAGATTTTACAATACTTAACTGAGATGCTTCAGAAGGGCCTGTCCTTTTCTTCCATAAAAATCCATGCCTCAGCCATTTCAGCTCATTATAACACAGAACTTCCCCACTTCTCTCATCCTCTGCTAAAGCAGCATCTCAGAGGGGCCAAAAACTTAAGACCTCTCAGGAGAGCTCCAACCCTGCCTGGGACCTCAATTTTGTATTGGAAAGCTCACTCTCCCTCCTTTCGAGCACGCTGCTACTGCAGACTTAAAATTTATCTCCTGGAAAACAGCTTTCCTTTTAGCAGTCACTTCAGCTAGGATTTCTGAATTACAGGCTCTTATGGCAGCGGAGCCTTTCATTATTTTTCATGCGGACAGGGTGTCTCTCAGGACCAATCTATCCTTCATGCCTAAGGTGGTATCCAGTGTGGCTCTTAATCACACCATTCATTTGCCAACTTTCTTCCCCAATCCACAGTACAAGGGGCAGCAGATTCTGCATTCATTGGATGTACACAGACAACTTAGATTTTACTCAAACAGGACAAAATCTCTAAGAAAATCTGAACTACTGGTGGCATTTGCTACAGGGGCAGAGAGAAAGGCTATTTCAAAGCAGACTATTTCCAAATGGATAAGCCATTGTATTCATTTCTGCTATATGCACCATGGTAAACCTATCCTCCAGGGGATCAGATCTCATTCCACCAGGGGCTGCATCTACTTCTACAGCCTTTCTCAGAGGGGGTTCCTACTAGAGACATTCTAGAAGCTGCTACCTGGAGCTCAGTTCATACGTTCAAACATTACCATTTACCTTTCTTCTCTAAATCCAGAGCTAGCTTTGCCACTGCTGTCCTGCAGGGCCTTATAGCTGGTCCTAATGCTGTATAAATCCATGCTCCCAACCTTAGCCTTGGGAATCTACCCAAATGTAATGACTGCAACAGTGAAACATGAACATAATACAGTTGTGTACACTTACCATAAATGTAGATGTTAGAGTGTATTCACTGTTGCAGTCCTGGTTACCCTCCCTCCAACCCCGTTTTTCTCTTACTATGCCTCTACTTTCCTTTACTATGCTTAAAAGCCTTTTTGGTGTATTTTGCTTTTGTTTGGAGGTATATTTTTGTGTTTTTAATTACTTAAATATTTGGCTCCCCATTAGGGGGCACCTGACATCTGGGGCAAGAACAACTGATGTAATGGCGTCGGCTGCATGTTTTATACCCCTGACGTCATGGAAGAAGGGACAGCAACCAATGCAGGACCCAAGACTTTGTTAATCAGGCTGACTGAGGGCAACCTACCAGCAGATTACCCAAATGTAATGACTGCAATAGTGAATACACTCGAACATCTACATTTATGGTAAATGTACCCAACTGTACTTTTCTCAGAATCAGAGCCCTCCCGGGGTCAGGGTTTCGGTATCTATTCCGAGGAGCAGGGTTTGACTTCTATACTTTCGGAGCCTCCTATGCCCCTGTGTGCTTCAGCATATGTAAGCTCGACCCTGGCTTCTATGTCGGAGGACACCTTCTCTGTGCAGGATGGGACCATGGTTATGAAGTTTATTTCGGTTCTGGACTCCCATCCCTCTACTGGGGGGGCTGTCTTCCGGGCTGTGGAGAGGGCTGTGTCCATTGCAGGGGAAACAGTCTATGCCTTCTTTGTCAGACCAAACATCATGTCCATCCCCTTGACCGGAGCTTCCAAAAGTCACTATCCTGGGACAGAAGGCACAGAAGTCTCAGGATCAAGCCTCTCTGGTTATGTCTTCTGAAACCTCTCAGGGAGCAACCCCTCCAAAGAGGTACCTTTGAAGAAAAAGTGCAAGAGGAAGCACTTGGACTCCCCTGAAGAGTCCTTCACAGAAGATACTGATTTCGACGAAGGGGAAGGTTCCCCTAAGTCACACCCTGAAGAAGTTTCCTTCAGGGACATCCTAGAAATCCTTAAATGGGGGGGCAACTTAGACTACTCTTCAACCTTCTTCAGAGGAATTAGTATACTTGGAGGCTTTTTATGCCCAGCCCTCTACTTCTTCGGTCTCTCCGCCCACTGACTATCTTAAGTTGCTTACTCAGTGGGCTTGGAAGATACCAGACTATCGAGCCGATCCTAGAGACCCGACCATTCTTTCTTCCCTAAAGATGAGCAAAACTGGGCTAAAGGTATTCCTGTGGATGCCATGGTGGTTGCAGCAGCCATCAAGAAGGAACTTGCTGATGAAAGTCCTACTATCCCTACAACAATGGATAGATTTTGGAAGCATCTATACATTATCATACTTCGCTCTCATGTCCTTGAACTATATGGCACATTTTGCCAGGCTTTAGAGAGATATGATTAAAGACCTTTCAGATACTCTTTAAGGAGCAGTAGCTGAAGGAGTTACAAAGTGACCTCTCAGCTTGCCACCCTAGAATCTATCTCTAATTCATCGATGAGGCTAATTGCTCATGCGCCCAAAGGGACAACGAGAGCAGTGGGTTCAGATGTAGCCATCAGAAGACACGCCTGGATGTGCTTATGTGATTTTGCAAAGCCTAAGTCTTTTGTGAATGCTCTGATTAATAGATCATCCCTGTTTGGCCCTAAAGTTAGAGGAGAATATTTGAAATACTAGCCAGCTGTGAGAAAGATGGGAAGACGCTTTCTGCCGTGGCGTACGCTTTTCCACTCCTCAACGGCTCTATTGCAGGAACCAGAGAAGTGGTAACTATGGCTCAAAAAGACCCAAGGACCTTTCCAGGACTCTCGTGGCAATAATTTCTCTCGGGGCAGTGGGGGAAGTAATAATGGAAGACGCCATCCAAGAGGCAAAAATGGCCTGCAAAATCAGTGTTCCAGGGACTCTCTCCTTGGTAACTTCTATCAGCGCACCTGAAAGGAGGCCTGATTGCCTTCCTTTGGAGGCAGTTGGGGGACAATTATTCCTGCATCAGTCTGCCTGGCTAGGATAACATTGGACAAATTGGTGTGGAGGATCATTACCAGAGGTTGCAACATTCCCCTGTCAGAGGGACCAAGAAGAATCTTGGACGTTCCACCCAGTCACAGGGAGGCAGCAGTCGTAGAAATTCAAAAACTGCTAGACAAAAGAGTTCCAGGCAGTCCCACCAGACCAGAGGAGATCCGGAATTTACTCAAGATTCTTTAGTACCAAAGAAAACGGGGAACTGGAGACTAATTTTGGACCTCGGTCAGTTGAACAAATCAGTTCAACAAACCGTCGGGATGGTCCCGATTAATTCTGTACTTCCATTCTTGGAAAGAGATGACTGAATGTGCTCAAAAGATCTTCAGGATGCGTATTACCATACAAAAATGGACAAGCGCTCCGGAAGATTCCTGCTGTTCCATCTGGGAGCCGGTCACCATCAGTTCAGAGCACTGCCGTTTGGTCTCACCACAGCCCCCAGGGTGTTCACCGAATGTATGGCAGTGGTAGCAGCACATCTCAAGCTGCTAGGATTCTGAGTGTTTCCATCTCTAGACAACTGGCTCCTTACTGCTCCCAGCAGGTGTCAACTTGTAAAGGCTTGAGATTATGTTCTTTGTTCCAGCTTAGGAATCACTATCAACTATGAAAAATCCCATCTAGAACCATGACAACAGCTGGAATTCATTGGAGCTATGCTTGACACATTCACCGGCTTCACATCACTTCCCCTAGAACGACTCCAAAGGATCAGATCACAAGTGACCCAGATCATTCAAAACAAGAAAATAACACTCTAGTTCCCCTGGCCAGATACCACATGCAGATTCTTCAAAGGCTTCTGGCCTCCCAGTGGTCCTTGTTGAATCAACCAATGTCCCATCTGATTCTGATCACGGATCGATGCGAAGAAGATCTAAGTTGGTGGCTTCACTCTAATGAAATATTGTTGGGCCATCCCTTTGTCCCTCCTCAACCCCAAGCCATAGTGAAAGCGGATGTGTCTGGGTGGGGGGGCATTATCTGGGAAAGACAGTCCAAGGCACTTGGTCCCAGCTGAAGGTCAACTTACATATCCGTGTTCTAGAGATGAGGACATAGCATTGCAGTCATTTCCAGATACCCTTCCCGTGGAAACTATTACAATACAGATGGTATTTTGGTTGTCTGATACATCAACAAACAAGGGGGAACCAGATCTTACCCTCTTTGTTGGGAAACAGAGCTTGGCAATGGGAGATTTCCTCTGACTGCATTCCAGTGGCAACGCACATTCCGGGGAGCTCCACCATGGTTGTGGGCAAATTGAGCAGATCCATCCTCATGCCTCGTGTGTGGTGTCAGTCCAGTGATGGCGGACAAGATATTCCACCACTGGGGCCAACCTTGCATCCTTTTCATGTCCCCTCTAAACAACAAGTGCAGCAGTTACTCTGCCCTAATTCCTCCCCCCCATGGGGAGTCACCTATAGATGCTCTTCTTCATGACTGCCCCTCCCAAGTCTATTGTATGCCTTTCCTCTGATTCCAATAATATGTCAGTTTCTAAAGAAAGCCAAGAAGTCGAAGAACAGAATAATGTGGTTTCAACAGTTCTGGTTTCCCTTCCTATGGCATCATTGACTTTAGAAACCCTGGATACTGGACCCAGCTCCAGACCTATTGTCCCAACCAGAGGGACTGGTTCATCCAAATCTACATCATCTCAAGCTCACTGCGTGACTTCTCCAGTTCCCATGATTGCCAGGCATCCCTCCCTCAAGTTACCAGTCCAACGTATCATTCTGGCCCACCACAAACCTTCAACTAGAAAATTGTATCATAAGAAGTGGCTAAAGTTTACCAAGATGTCGCTGGACTGTAATCTTGACCTATATTCAGCACCCGTATACAAAGTTTTAGACTTCTTAGCCTTACTCTGAGACAGGCTCATCAGCCTCTACTATTCGGGTGCATTTTACCGCGATATCTAACTTCCATATTGGTTTCAGTGGCTCATCACTGATGTCACAAACTTTGTAAAGCCTTTTTGAAAGGAACCTTAATACTCAGACCTCCATATAAAAAACCCTCTGTACAGTTCATGTGGTGTGGTGGTAATTGCTTTGACTGCAGTGCACAGGGTCCTGGGTTTGAGACTTGGCAGGGTTGATTATTTGCCTGACATACAAGGCCATGTCCAACCCAGAATTGATGGACATGCTCTACCTAAAGAAAACCATTTCCCTCGAGCCACACGCTCTAGGGATCTAAACCTCACCACAACATGGGATAGATTCCTGTCCCAGAGACTTCCCATGCTTTGGAACAAGATTCCAATCTATATTAGGCAGAGCTCCTCACTAACACTCGAGAGAAACCTTGACGAGTGGATGGGAAACAAAGTTTACCCCGGGGATCACTTCAGTGGCTCTGCTGGACAGAGGCACAGGGAACTAATCTAAGGGGGCAGTAAAAGCCAACACATTCTAGCTAGACTTATAATTGCCTTCGGACAGATAGCCTAGTACCTACCTATGAATCATGGGATTTGAATTTGGTACTTCAGTCTTATTTCTTCCCCTTTGGAACCTTCAGCGAGTTGTGAATTAAATTTCTTGTCCTGGAAAACCTTATTTTTAATTTTTGTTGACCTGGATTGTCCAACTGAGCTAAAGAGCCCTTTTTCAGCAGAGGCCTGGGGAGAAAAGCTCCAACATATTCTACAATTTTCATTATAAATTAGCATTAAACAGCAATGTTACAGGATTATTACAAGGCATTAAGTAGCAATACAGTGTTCTACAGTGTCAATAATCAGGAGTATAGCATGACTATTTCAAGATGTATAAAATGGGTAAGTGGTTACAAAAACCCAGTTTTATCATAATGTAGTTGCATGACAGCAAGACAATTACAATAGAATGTTTCTCTGAGGCAATTTGCTTAATAGATTTTTGAAGACAGTAGAAAGACTAGTCAAGGAAGATTAGAGAGAGCTAGTGGGAAGTGAGTTAAGAGCAGAAAGTAGATTAAGGTATGAGAGGTAGGGGATGTTAAAGGAGGGAGAGTGCAGTGGCAGGACCAGTGACTTTTAAAGTGCTGTTTGGTGCTGTCTTAAATTGTTTAGGATGTGTAAGGGTCCTGATTTCTAGTGGGAGCCTATTCCAGGCAATAGTGGAGTGATAGCTGTACATGTGTCCAAATTTAGACTTGGGTTTGTAGATTTGTAGTAGGTCTTGGTTAGAGCTTCGGAGAGGTCTGGAGGGAGAATAATGGGGGATAGTGCTGGGCAGTTGGAAGGGTGGTGTACAATTGAATGGATGATCTGGAGCTGAGAGAGAAGAAACTGGTGGGGTAATTCAAGCCAATTTAGGTGTTTTAGAGAGACAGTGATGGGATTTGTAGGTTTGTTGGGCAGCAAATCTAGCTACCTTGTAGGTAGATTAGAGTTTGGTCAGGAGTGCTGAGTTATGATTTGTGAGAATTTGAGAATTGTACATTAGACTGGGTAGAATGTAGGTAAGAGAGAGAGTAATCTTGGCTTCAGAGGTAAGGAATTTCGTTACGGTGAAGGAGCCCTAGTTTTGAATGAGTCTTTTTGATACAGTTAACATGCAAGTCAAATTTAAGCTGATTGTTGTTGATGGTTACGCCTAAGAGTTTAGTACTGGATTCTACCTGAATGGGAGTGTTATTAAGGGACTGTATGGAGAAGGAGGGTTTAATATTGTTGAACCTTTTAGGTAGGAAGAGTAACAGCTTTGTTTTTTTAGGGTTAAGGATTTGCTGGTTGTTAGAGAGCCATGTTTCAACTAAGTTAAAAGATGCCTGAGTAGCTGAGAAGAGCTTAGAGCGAGAGTTGGCTGTGGTGATGAATGTAGTCTCATCTGTGTATTGCACTAAAGATGACTGAGAACAGGAGGTCTGGAGCTGATTAATTGTTTTGTCTTTTCCCGGTTAGGGGTCGCCACAGCGGAACTCCGGTCCGCTAATGATTGGCAGTATATTTTTATGGTACCAAGTTGCCAGCCCGACGCCCAACCTTCAGCGAAGGTACGCCCATTCATGCATGTCTTTTGAACTCTACTCTACCGCGGGGAGGACATGCAGACTCCCCACAGAAGGCACTCCAGCTGAGAATCGAACAGGAGAACCTCTTGCTGTGAGGCAACAACGCTACCGCTGCACCACCGCGGCTATAGGTATAGAGCTGATTAGTAAAGATATTAAAAAGTAATACCCCTAGGATAGACCCTTGAGGTACACCCATTTTTTACAGGGAGAGGAGGGGGGAAGAGTGCAGAGTGCCATCTCACTGATTGAGATCTATCAGTGAGGTAGCTGGAGAACCATGCAACAGTATCAGAGGAGAAGTTGAGGTTATGCAGTTTGTGCAGCAGAAGCGAGTGTGAGTCAGTGTCAAAAGCTTTTGAGAGGTCCAAGAATAGGCAAGAAATATGTTTATGGTCGCCCATGGCTATAGAGACAGTGTTGAGGATAGATAATAGAGCTGTAGTGGTGCTATGTTTTAGTCTGAAACTGAGTTGAGTGGGTGTAAGCAGATTTTCCTGTATTAGATACTGCATAACTTGTGTAGGAATACATACATTTTCTAGTACTTTAGAGATAGGAGAGAGGATAGTGATGTATCTAAATTTGGAGATATCAGAGGAGTTACCTCCATTGTGTATAGGCAGAGTATAGCATTGTTTCCAGATGAAAGGGACTTTAGATTCAGAGACAGAGTGATTAATTAGGATAGATACAAGGAGAGCAAGAGTCGGCTGCTAGCAGAAGAAAAGTGGAAGGAATATTGTCAGCTGATGCTGAGCATGGTTTTAATTTAGAGAGTAGAGTTTTGATGTAGCTAGTAGGTACAGGTTTGAGGGAGAAGGTATTTGAGGAGATAGTATTAGGAATAGGTTCAGAAAAGTTGGAGATGTTAGTAATAGAGGAGTTTGGGTTTGAGTTCAGTAGCTTAGATATTGACTCAATAAAATAGGTATTGAAGATAGTGGCAGTTTCTTCAGATGTCTTGTCTGGGCATGGATTGGGGGAGCTAAGATTACCAGGATGTAATATTTGGTTAATAGAGTTCCAGAATTTTTTAGGATTAGATTTTAGGGCTGTGGGAGATTTGTTATAGAAGTCCTTTTTATCTTTTATTTTTTGTCAGATTTCTGAGTTCTTTATATTTTCGTGAGAGCTTAGTTTGTGACCATTTTTTCCATAATTTGTCTCTCTAGTTATCACAAGGGTACGAGTGGCATCTGAAAGTCACGAAGATATGGTGGAATTAATTCGGACTTTGTGAGGGGGAGCAAGTGACTCTAAGATGCTAAGGAATGTGAAGCTGAAAGCTAGGACTGCTTCTTCTAGTGAGAGTTGGGTAAGGAATTTCCAGTTTACATTAGAGAGGAGGGCATTAAAGGTTTCTGGATGGAAGTTAGAGAGTTTACGACATGTGATAAATTTAGGAGGTTTTGAGAAGTGTGGAGTGAACCTAAGCACTTTTATAGGGGAGTGATAACTCAATGTTTGGTAGGGTTTCAGGGTTATGATATTTGGAAGGATTAGATACAAGTACCCAGTCAATAATAGTACTAGATGTGTGTGAGTTGTTTGTATGGGTAAGTTGGGAGATTAGCTGTGTAAAGCCATATAAATTGAGTATTAGACTTTGGATTACTGAGAGTTAACCAGCTAATGTTGACATCCCCAAGGAGGATAGTTTCATTGGGGATGTGCTGAGAAAAGTATGAAAGAATATTTCTGAGCAGAGGAATATAGATGGCTGCTACTGTGATAGTGATGTGGTCATTTATTTTAAGGTTAGCTAAAGGTAGTTCAGCAGGAGAAAGGGATGGGATAGTATTCATACTTGTAATGGTGAGGTGGTTGGAGTAGAGGATGGCTACGCCAGCCTCTTTTTTTTTTGTTTTGGCGATCTATGCGGAGTATATTATAACCAGGGGGGAGAATGTCTTTATCAGAGGTTTGGGGTTTTAGGCATGTCTCTGTTAGGGTGATGACATCAGGGGTGTGGAAGGCTATCCAGGCATGGATTTCATTAACTTTGTTTAGAATACTACAGGCATTTTTAGAGTAAAAGGAAATATGTTTGGAGAGGATGAGTTTATTAAGTAGGGAGAGGTAGAGTTGTGCATGGTGGGGTGTTGGATGGGCCTAGGATTTGGATGGATGTCTCCTGATAGAAGCAGGGCTACATGAAGTTGGTAAAGTGAAATTAAATGGGTTGCAAGTCAAGTACTTAGTCTTGGTTTTAGATGCTAGAGAGTGAGGTAGATGCTAGAGAGTGAGGGGGAGAAAGTTTTATTTTAGGCAGAGGGGATGTTCATGGAAAAGATAGAGGAGGAGATTATAATAGAGTATTGTAGGGATAGTATGGGGATTAGTGTGATCGCTATGGACATGTGGTAATGGAGTATTACAAGATGTAAGAATGAGGAGGAGAAGTAATGGAGGTAAGAGAAAAACAGAGGGGGTTGCAAAAGCCATGGCCTAATGTGGGGAAATAGGATTGGGATGGAGTGAGGAATGGGTAAGGGACTAGGAAAATTAAGTAGGGAAGGGTACTTCTGCCGGGAAAATATTGAAAATACAAGCCCTGTCCTGTAAACATCCCCACTTAATCTTTCATAAGGACAGGTTCTCCCTCCGGACAAATCCTTCCTTTTTACCAAAAGTTGTTTGAGTCTATTAATCAGCCTTTACATCTCAGTCTTTTTCCCAACAAAGGGAAATACTGTCTGCACTTACTAGATTTACACAGACAGTTATGTTTCTATCTTCACAGAACAAAGGTATTAGAAAATCTGACCAGTTCTTTATTGCCTTTTCTTCAGTCTCTTTAGGCAGGCCAGTATCTTAAGTTACCCTTGCAAAATGGCTTAAGGACGGTATCACCTTTGTTTACAACAGAAAGGGACTCCACCCACCAGGACCTCTAAAGGCACATTCAATGAGAGCTATATCAGCCTCTTCAGTTTTTCATGCCAGAGCTTCCTTAGATGAGATTTATGCAGCAGCAACATGGGCATCTCCTCATACCTTTTATTACTCATTACAGACGAGACCAGGTCTCTAGGGGACATGCATCATTCGGCTCAGTGGTGCTTAGGAATATTCATTGAGAATTGGTAGCTAGGAACAGTCCCACAATCAAGGATAATGTCAAGATTGACAACATCAGATAAAGAAGTTATGTCTTACCATAACGTTCTATCTGTGTTGTCAATCTTCACTAATCCTTGACATCCCTCCTCCTACCTTTAGAACTCTTGGTGGATCGAATATTCCCAAAGGCTGGCTTCATAATAGGGACACAGATATGGTCTCTATCTTTTACTTCTTCTGTCATTTTAGTTTGCAAACTCTGTCTGAGGTAATTTGATGAGGAGCATTGTAGGTAGAGCTTAGTTCAAGAATTTTTTTGGAAGGTGCGAGCTGGAATAATGATCAAGTCGGTTCTGAGGCTCAGAAACAAGCCCACAATCAGATTAGTGAAGATCGACAACACAGATGGAACGTTATAGTGAGACATAACTTCTTTTTATCGACCATGAGAATGGGTAAGGTCATTTGGTAACCAAATGGGATAGGTTACTTTGAGCACAAAAAGGGAAACTGGCTAGTTTCCCTTAAAATGGCTTGCAAGGGTATCTACCTAGTACTTGCCAACGGACCTATGAACCTATCTCTATGACTTGGGGAAGAAGCCCTTGTTGAGAGGAAGAATAAATTATTTTTTAAGGGGAACCTCCCTACCTTTTTGGAAGAAGTTCCTCCTGCTCACTCCTGTACTTCTGCTACTTCATTGTTGGCTAAGAAACCAGCTGATCATTCAAAGGCTGAAAAAGTCATGAGAAATCCAAAGAAAAAGAAGACTCTAAGGAACCAAAAAAAGCAGTCCTCAAATCGCTCTCCTTCAGGTCTGGCCCCTAAGGTGTTGAAGCCCTCGGATCTGAGCTTCACATTGGAGCCTATTCTCAATGGATCCAGTACACTTCTACTAGAGCCATGCTCTTCTCCAGAGACTATATCACCCAGGCTGAGATCTCCTTTTCTTTAGGAGAGGAGTCTCCATCGACCTCAAGACTTTCCACGGTTTCCGGTCTCCTCTCAGTTTGGTCCTCCAGCAGTTTTTTCTGAAGTTTATGTGGATTGAAGAAGTTCCTTGGGACCCAAATCCAGCTAGGGGTTCTTCCGGCTTCAACCTCTGCCAGTGCTGGGGGAATGGATTCCTCCTCTAATCAGGTCACTGCTCCTTCCCTGATCAGTCCCTCAGAGTCTGGGCTGTCAAGATGTGTGTATTCCCTAAGGTATGTCCATGTCAGATCTGAAAACTTGGTCATCTTTGCTTCTTGTGGTATTTCTGATCTTGTTAGCAAAGAGTGGCTCAGATTCCTAGTGGATCTCAGGGGGCAGAGGCATCGTATTGGGCGGAGTAGACCCAACTCTGATACCCTCAGAGCTGTTCCTCTTCCTTTGTGCTTTGGTCCTGGACAGCTCAGCTGATGTCAGTTTCTGAGCCGAGTGGGACCTTGAGATTGGTCTTTCCTGGAAGCCACAGGTTTCTATACGGAGGGCCTCTAGTTCTATCTCTAGCTCTGCCTTTGAGAAAGTGTTTTCTTGTTCTAGGGAGCAGACTTCCCTCTTGGCCTCGGATCCATCCCTGTCCCACAGGAGTTCTTTGAGTGCCGATCCTGCTGTCTCTATCCTGTCATGACAGCCAGTCTCAAAAAGACACAAGCCTGTCCACATTGAGGATCCCCAATACTTTTCCAAGTCTTCTCTACAGCATCCCACTTGTGAGATTTGTTTGAAGCATAAATTTAAAGAGGCATATTGACTTTCCACAGGAGTCCCTAACTGAAGATGTTATGTGATCCTATCTCGCCTACATTCTGTACTGATGGGTTCGGAGCCGATCCTCGGCTCCGACTCGGCACGCTATGCTATAGAGCGAAGCCTCTCATTGGCTGAGCTATTCTATATCCCAGGATGCACCACCACTACTTCCCCAGATCTCGTTTGCCGCTTACAAGCTAGGACGTGGTCTCGAACTTGGCTGAGCTAAGTGCTTTTTTTCTGAAAGTTTTTCTGTCAGGAAATTCCTTAATCTTTACCCAAAAGCTGTTTTAACAGCTATCGTTGTGTATAAGTGTGTTTTTGAGTATTTTTTGTGGTAATTTTGTGTGATTGAACAGGGAAAGGTTTCCGTTTAAATTAGAGGGGCCTTCCCCTATTTCTTAGTGAGTCTTCTTATTTTGTGGAGAGGTCAAGTACCTGTTTGAGTTAGAGGGTTCTTGGCCCTCCTTTTTGGTGTATTGTAGTTGTATTTGTTATTTTTTTTGGGCTTTCGACTCTCGTTTAAAAAAAAAAAAAAAAAGTTTTTTTATTGTTGTTTAAATCTTTTCTAAGTGACATATATTGTGTTTTTTCCTCTGATAAACTGAGTATTCTACAGGCATTATGTCTAAGGAGCGTAGACCCTCAGGATTTAAGAAGTGCACGAGATGCAACTATAAAATGTCCATCACCGATGATCACTCCTTATGCATGTACTGTTTAGGCGCCAAACACCTTCAGGAGTCTTGCAGCGTGTGTCACGCTTTTTCCTTAAGGGTCCTCCAAGAGAGGAAGAATAAATTGATCTTAAAAGGGCTTATCAAACCCTCCTTCGAGGAGGCCTTATCTTCCTCTCCAGCTAAGAAAAAGAAAGCGTCGGCTCCGACCAGCCCGTCGGAACCGACCACTAAGAAAGCTAGGCAGGCTTCTCCATCGGCTCCACAGACTTCGGAGCCGAGGGCGGAACGGTCTGCCTCGATGCCTCCAGTCTTGACTCCTCTGGTTTCGGAGCCGATGGCTGGGGCTTCGAGAGGCGGGTCACCTTCATCGGCTCCACTGATATTGGAGCCGATGAGGGTTGCCGGCTCAGACTCTTCCCCTTCGGCGCCGAAGCCCTCCTCGGCACCGAGGGAAATTGTTATGGAATCTCCCTCGGCACCGATACTGGTAGAGTCTATTCGGAGCCGGTCCCCCAGTCCTTCGGAGCCGATGGAGAAGTCGGTTCGGACCCGTTCGGTCTCCTCCCGATCTTCCAAGATGTCGGATTCGGACATCGACAGGGTGCTCCTAAGACTGTTTCAGTCTCCTGTATTCCAGAAATTAGTTTCGGCTCCAGCCCATTCGGCTTCGGAGCTGATGGCCTACCCTGTAGTTCTGGTTCCTCCTCCAACAGCCTCGGCACCGTTGGAGCCGGTGCTGGTGGAGCCGATGGAGGTTTTTGGGTCGGCCCCGACCCTTACTCCAACCCCGGCTCTCGAGTCAGAGTTCGGTACACGGACCTCCTCCGTCGGCCCTGGGGGGGGACGCTTCGGGACCGATGTTTTCGGTTCCGAGCCCTCCTCTCGGTGCGTCGGCTGCGGGGGTACCGTCTACTGTTGTGGCCACGGGGGTTGGACCTTCCCAGGACTCTGGCGGTCCGGCCTTCAGGGCCATGAGGAGTGCTTTGGCCAAATCTTCTTTGGCTACCTCCACGGTCTCACCGGCACCTTCCCTACACACGGAGACTGGGTCTTTGGTAGTCCCCCTGTCGCTAGACAGCGGAGCCCCGGGGCCTGAGGTCACCCCCAGTGGGGGTTCCCCCCCTCCTGGAGGTCCCTCTGAAGCTTCTTCGGAGGAACCCCCAAGGAAAAGACTGTGCAAGAGGAAGCACGTCGACTCCCCCGATGAGTCTCTCACTTCGGACACCGATCTTGATGATGCGGAGGGGTCCCCTAAGTCGTCCTCAGATGATGTCTCCTTTGCAGACATCTTGGAAGCCCTTAAACAACGAGGTGGCTGGCATTCCAAACCTCCTTCCGCTGACGAGTCGGTGTTCCTCAAGGCCTTCGGGGCTCAGCCCTCCACCTCCTGGGTGTCTCCGCCCTTCGACGAGCTCCTAGATTTGATCTGTCGAAGGGCGTGGGAGCATCCAGACTCTGTGGAACCGGTGCCTGCTCACCCAAATAAATTCTTAGCACCCCCAGAAAAGGAGTTTCTGACCAAAGGTGTGGCTGTAGATGCCCTGGTGGTGGCATCTGCTACCCAACAAGATGTAGCAGAGGCTTCGACGTCCGTCCATCCTCCTAATAAGGAGTCTAGGAGCATGGACCGGTAAGGGAAGCGCACCCTCAGTTCAGCGGCCTTTACTTTAAGTTCCCTGAACTATTTGACGCACTTCACTAGATTTCAGAGGGATCTGATCAAGGAGCTTTCAGATACCCTTCTTGGGTAACCTACCTGAGCAGCTGGCCCAGACGGTTGGCTCTCAGTTGGCTACTCTGTCATCAATATCAAACTCGTCCATGAGGCTCATTTCGTATGCAGCCAAGGGGGCGAGTGTTGCTCTACGGAGGCAAGCCTGGCTCCGCCTGTGTCATTTTGCGGAAGCCTTTAAGTCTTCCTTTGCCGACGCTCCCTTTGATGGGTCCTCTTTGTTTGGACCCAAGGTAAAGGACACATTGACCCGCTGTGAGCAAGAAGGTAAGACTTTGACTGCCATAGGGGCACGGTTTTCCACTCCCTTTCGGCCTTACCCCAAGGCTAAAAGAGGAGGGAAGATGTGGTTCTGTAAATCACAGAAGTCTTATCCCTCGCAGCAGGACGATCCCCCTTCTAGAGGCAGAGGAGGGGGAAATTTTTCTAGAAGGCGCCGTCCCAGAGGCGGCAGAGGCCCCCGCAACACTGGAGACCGCGAGTCCTTTCGTGGCTCTTCAGCCTTCCACAATCCCTGAAGGATTGCCCAACTGTGCAGCTCCGGAGCCAGTCGGGGGTCGTTTTTCGAGGCACCTAAAAGCCTGGGAGGGTATCACTCAGGACCGATGGGTGCTTCGAATCATCGCCGGAGGTTACGCCATCCCTTTTACCCTCTCCGTCCAGGAAAATCCCGGACCCGCCACCCAGTCAACGGGAAATCGCAGCCTTCGAAATCTCAAAGCTGCTTCAAATAGGAGTCATCCAACCGGTCCCCGCAGACCAGATCGGATTAGGGACTTACTCAAGATTCTTTTTGGTGCCAAAAAAGACCGGGGACTTGAGGCCCATTTTGGATCTCAGCAACCTAAATCGTTCAGTCAAGAAGTCCAAGTTCCGAATGGTCACCTTACAATCCATTCTCCCATTGCTGGAGAAAGGTGTTTGGATGTGCTCCATAGATCTCAAGGACGCCTATTATCACATCCTGATAGATCAGGCGTCCAGGAGACATTTGCGCTTCAGCCTAGGAGACAGTCATTTTCAGTTCTGCGCACTGCCCTTTGGTCTCACCACAGCCCCCAGGGTGTTCACCAAATGTTTGGCGGTCATCACTGCTCACCTGAGGAGTCCAGGTGATGTTCTTCATTCCACACTGCTGCAGTCCTAACTACTGGGTAGTCCGCTGTCCAGTCGGCCCGAATACCAAAGTATGTCACGGCGCATTAGACTGACGTCAGGGTACTAATGCGCATGACCCACGCCATATCCTCTCTTTTGCGCATGGTCCGATGCAGAAGCAATTTTGCGGTGTGCAGGTTGGCGTTCTGAAAGTTTCTGAAGTCAGAGTTTCAGACCCGAATCAAAGTTGGCTAAGTATTTTGGTTTTTCTTGCCTCAGTATTTAACCGGATGTCAGAAAAGTGAATAACTGTATTTCTTGGGAAACAGATACCTCATAGGGATTACCATACTTTGTGTATACCTTGTTTAGGGCCTGAGCACGCGTTGTTGGATGCGCTCTTGTGCTAGATTTAACAAACGCACTATTAAGAGAAGGTTAGACTGTGCCAGGTTAGTGTTTGGGAAGCGTTGTAATATTAAAAATGTCCCGTGGATGCTCCGGCCTTCGGCTAAAAAAAAAAAGGAAGGAGCAGCAAAGTTTGCCTAGAAGGGAAGAACCGACAGTCCAGAGGTTCGTTTCTTTTAGAAGTGAGAAAAGAGAGTTTTTTTGTTTTTTTTTTTGGAGTCTCTTTGGAGTTTACTGTTACAGGATGTATCCTCTCAGGAAGTAGGCCAGGCTGGGGGGCTTCTCAGGTGGCTGTTCTTCCTTCTTCCTAAGGTGGTTAGAGCCTCCCTTCTGTTTCCAAGGCTTCTTTGAGGGCAGGCCAAGTTTTGCTTCAGTGGGGTTTCTCCTAGTGCCTCAGGGTCTTTGCCTAAGAAACATATGCTTAAAATGGCAGAGGATTTGATTACTATGATAAGGGGTTCTATGCCCCTCCTGATTAGAGGCCTAGGGTGGAACCTGAGTTTGAGAGTTTTGAGCAATGCTCCGAGGCTTCTGAGTCTTGACTTTGAAGACTTGCAGGAGTACCCTCCTTATTCTGATTCTGATGTGGATGATTCTACTCCTTCAGCTTCTCCTCCTGGAGATTTTCAGTTTCAGAGACACTGCATTCCATGAGGGAGCATTTTAAATGGGAAGGGCAAGATTTCTCTGATTCCAGGAAAAGGCTTAGGGAATTCTTGTGCTTGTTTTACCCCAGCATAGGCCTTTAGCTATACCTCCTGTTTTGAATGTGGTGGAAGATGTTTTGCAGAGGCTTCCTGAATCCTGATTCTTTGCCTCCTGCCCCAGTTAAACCGGATAGGTATTATAGGGTGCCTGGCGGCTCATAAGTATCTTTTAAGAGTCCTAGGGCAGACCCGAAACTGTCTCTCAGGGGCCTAAAGGTGTGAAGGCCTCAGTTGTTAAAAATCCTGTCCCTCCTGATAAAGAGGCAAGGGCTTTGGATAGATGGGGAAAGAAAGTGTATACTTCTTCCACTTTAGCCATGAGGGCGTTGAATTGTCAGTTTCACATGTTAAAATATCAGAATTATCTTCTTTCACAGCTGAAATCTAAGGTGGATGCTCTGAAGGTATTGAGTGTAAAGAGTTGCAGGATTTAGTTCATGTGTCTGAACAAGTGGGTAAACATTCCTTGCAATGTGGTTTTGATGCTGTGCAGGCCTCCTCCAGGGTGGCTGCCACTGGTTCTGTTCTTCCTGGTTGAGAGATCAGAACTTAGCTGAGCATGTTAAGACAAGGATTTTGGATGCTCCTTTACAGTCTGATGTGTTGTTTGGTTCGCCTGTGGAAGCAGTTTTAAAGAAAATGGAGGACAAGGCTAAGTCTATGCAAACTGTTAAGGATTTTTGCAGGTGCAGCCTCCAGTTTAGTAGAAATTGGCCTACTAAGGGGTGGACTTATCCTGCTTATGATTCCCAGTCTAGGGGTAGGTCTAGACGTGGTAGGGGCAGAGCTCAAGGTTCTTTTAGGGAGTTCACCTGCTCAGACTTCTGGTGAGGGCAGGGGTCAGTCCTTTCAGCAGACCCAATGACCTGCCTTTTCAGCTGCCAGTACCTTCTCGCCTGGCGGCACCTCTAGGAGGAAGACTGTCTCTTTTCAAAGAAAATTGGGATTTAATTACCCAAGACAAATGGGTTCTGGATATCATTCACCACGGTTACAGGTTTTATTTCCATACCTTGCCTCCTTTCAAAGGCATGCCAGACATTCCTCCTCTACAAAGAACAGAGGCTACAAATTTCTCTGTTACTCCAATTAGGAGCCATTCAGTCAGTTCCTGTACCAGAAAGGGCCTAGGATTTTATTCTCGCCTGTTCCTAGTACCAAAGAAGGGGAACACGTGGAGACCAATTTTGGATTTATCTATCCTCAACACTTATCTGGACATTCCAAAGTTCAAAATGTTGACGTTACAACAGCTTTTACCTCTACTGGGCAAAGATCACTGGATGGTAACTTTAGATCTCAAGGAAGCTTACCTTCATGTGCCTATAAGACTAAGTTGCAGAAAGTATCTGCGTTTTGAGCTGGAAATTCTCATTATCAGTTCTCTGCATTGCCCTTTGGCTTATCTACTGCGCCCAGAGTATTCACAAAGGTTCTGGCTCCAGTGATAGCTTACTTCAGGCTAAAAGGAATTCAAATCTATCCTTACTTGGACGACTGCCTGATTCTGGCTCAAGAAAAGGAAGACCTTCTACAGCATTTGGAATATGTCATAGCAGTGCTAAGATGCCTAGGGTATTCTGTGAACGAAAAGTCCAGTCTAGTACCCTCTCAAGACATGTGCTTTCTGGGTGTGAGACTGAATACAGCAGCCCAGATGGCCTTTCTAACCCCGGACAAACAAAAGAATCTTTCCAGTTACTTCCATCAATTATCTCTTCAGTCCGGGCTGACTGCAAGGACAGTCCTTCAAGCCTTAGGGTTCATGGCATCTTGTATTCTGGTGCTTCCCAATGCCAAACTGCATATGAGGAAGCTACAATGGTATCTCAAAAATGGACACAGCACTGCCAGGATTTGGACACTGTCATTCAAATAATACCTTGCATTCAAAAGGAATTTTTGTGGTGGGCTCAGGAATGTCACCTAAACAAGGGACTCTCTGTGACGCCAGAGGCAAGTCAGATTCTAACGACAGATGCCTCAGACATTGCTTGGGGAGCTCATCTAGATGGAAAGTGGATACAAAACAAGTGGCCTGCCAGACTACAGCATCTACATATCAACATGAAAGAGATGTTAGCAGTCCAGTTTGCATTAATGGCTTTCAAGGAGTTACTTCTTCCAGGGCAGGTGTTGATTCTAACAGACAACACAACTGTCATGTGGTACATCAACAAACAAGGGGAACACATTCTTACCCATTGTGCAGGCAAGCAATGATTTTATGGGAGACTGCTCAGCTTGCAACTAACTCTTCAGGCAAGGTTTCTGCCGGGAGCACAGAACTCCTTAGCAGATGTGTTAAGCAGACAAATCATGGATCCCCACGAGTGGAAACTGGATCTTCATGTATTTCAAAATTGACAGTGTCATGGGGAACTCCAGACATAGATCTGTTCGCTTCTCCACTAAACCACCAGCTGCCAAAGTTTTGCTTTCATCACACAGCTTGGAAAGTGGATGCTCTTTCTTTCAGTTGGAAAAATCTTCATGTGTATGCTTTTCCACCTCTGCCTCTTCTCCCAAAGGTGCTTCTAAAGGTCAGACGAGACAAGCCAAGGATGATTTTAATAGCTCCAGATTGGCCTCGGCAGCACTGGTACCCATTACTGAGGAGTCTGGTAAGGAAGCCTCCATGGCCTTTACCCTTGATTCCACACCTATTGTCTCAGAGGGACGGTCATCTGCTCAATGTCAAGCTTCAAACTCTTCATCTAACAGCCTGGCATATTCTGTTTTGAAAGACAGCAGGTCTCAACTTCCTCAACAGGTTTTAAATGTGATTATGGAAGCCAGAAGACCTAGTACAAGGAAAGTGTATGCAGAAAAATGGAAGAGATTTTTATTTTGGACTGCAGCACAGAATTTGGAGATTTCGAGCCTAATTTGAGTGTGGCTCTTCAATATCTTACTGAGTTATTGGACAAAGGTTTGTCTTTCTCTTCCATTAAGATTCATGCTGCAGCAATTTCAGCTCACTATGATTGTGACCCACCATTGTTTTCACATCCTTTATTCAAGCAATTTCTTAGGGGGCAAAGAATATAAGACCCCACGAGAGCTCCTACTCCTGCTTGGGATCTCAATTTTGTGTTGGAGAAACTTACTCTACAACCTTTTGAGCCTGCAGCTACTGCTGACCTGAAATACTTGTCATGTAAGACTGCTTTTTTGTTGGCCATTACTTCTGCAAGAAGGGTTTCTGAGTTACAGGCCCTTATGGCGGTTGAGCCTTTTGATTTTTCATAAGGATAGGGTATCATTACGTACTAATCCTTCCTTTATGCCTAAGGTGGTTTCTAGTGTGGCTTTAAACCAAACTATTCATTTGCCTACTTTCTATGCAGATCCCCAAAATAAAGGGGAAAAGATTTTGCACACTTTAGATGTACACAGGCAATTGCTATTATTTAAGCAGGACTAAGGATTTTAGAAAGTCTCAGCAGTTGTTTGTTTCTTTTGCTTTGAGTTCAGGGCAAGCCTGTGTCAAAACAAACTATTTCTAGGTGGATTGGGTTTTGCATTGCATTTTGTTATTCCCATCATGGCAAAGAGATTCCAGCTGGGATTAGGCCTCATTCCACTAGGGCTACTGCCACTTCAACAGCATTTCTAAGGGGTGGCAACTAAGGATATTTTGGAGGCAGCTACTTGGAGTTCAGTGCATACTTTCTCTAAGCATTACCACCTTCCTCTCTACTCTAAGTCTAGGGCTGGTTTTGCCACAGCTATTTTGCAAGGCATGTTGTCAGTTCCTGCTTCCTTATGATTTGCCAGCCTCCCTTACCTCTGCTTTGGGATTCTACCCAATAGTTAGGACTGCAGCAATGTGGAATGAAGAACATAGTACAGTTTTGTACCTACCATAAATGTAGATGTTCGAGGATCCACATTGCTGCAGTCCAATTTACTCCTCCCCCCTCTGTGTTTAGGGGTGGTTGTGTAGGTGAGATTATATTCTGGTACCTTTGTATATATTGTATATGTTTTTGGTGCAGGTATGTTTGGTGTGTTTTGGTTTTGGCCTTGTCTTTTTAGGGTCTTCTGACATCTGGGGCAAGAAAAGACTGAGGATATGACGTCGGTCATGCGCATTAGTACCCTGACGTACTGGCGTCAGTCTAATGCGCCCGTGACGGCGTCCAGCCATATACTTTGGTATTCGGGCCGACTGAACAGCGGACTACCCAATAGTTAGGACTGCAGCAATGTGGATCCTCGAACATCTACATTTATGGTAGGTACAAAACTGTACTTTTCCGTATCTGGATGACTGGCTCCTGACTGCCACCTCCAGGCGTCTACTATTGCAGAACCTACAAGCCACCATATCACTAGGCACTTACCTTGGAATCACCTTCAATTGGCCAAAGTCTGTGTTGCTGCCATCTCAGCGCATAAGGTTCATCGGAGTAGAGATGGACTCAAACCTAATGCGGGTCTATCTTCCTACAGAAAGGATACAGACTATACAGGCTCAAGTCCGGGCCTTACTTCTCAAATCCAAAGCCCCAGCCAGGATGGTCCTGCAGTTATTGGGCTCCATGTCGGCCACTGTTCTCCTAGTCCCCTTAGCAAGATTGCATATGAGAATTCTCCAGTGGCTCCTATCGACCCAGTGGTCTTTTCAGGATCTCCCTCTCAGTCCTCTCATACGGATCACGGAAACCTGAAAACGTGACCTCCGCTGGTGGCTGGTGTCCTCCAATCTGGATCAGGGACAACCCTTTATTCCACCTCCTCCTACGGCCACATTGACCACGGACGCCTCCCAGATGAGGTGGGGGGGGCATTACCTGGGCAGGTCAGTCCAAGGCAATTGGCATCCCGACGAGAGTCTCCTCCACATCAACATTCTAGAAATGAGGGCGGTGCTTCTATCTTTACAAGCCCTCCACGATTACCTCCCTCAGGGCATAATCGCCATTCAGTCCGACAACATGTCAGTAGTCTGGTATCTGAACAAACAGGGAGGGACCAGATCCTACCCCCTTTGCAGAGAGGCCATGAGAGTTTGGGAATGGGCAGTGGCGACCAGACGTTCTCTGGTAGCGAATCATATCGCTGGGAAATCCAATGTGATAGCCGACAGACTAAGCAGAACTATTCTCTCTCCTCACGAGTGGTCTCTGAACGATGCAGTGGCAACTCAGATCTTCAGCAGATGGGGAACCCCTTGTTGCGACCTTTTCGCAACCCCGCTGAACGCGAAGTGCAGAAAATTCTTCTCTCTCACTCCAGCTCCGGGGGAGATTCCCAGGGACGCCCTAGCCCATCCTTGGCCCACCGGCTTGCTTTACGCCTTCCCTCCGGTTCTCCTCCTTCCCAGAGTGATCCAAAAGGCGACTCACTCAGGGAGCAAAATGATTCTAGTTGCCCCTTACTGGCCTCGTCAGGTATGGTTTCCCTATCTTCGGAAGTATGCTCTGGACAGTCCATGGTTCCTGGATCAGATCTCGGACCTATTAATTCATCAGTCGGGACAACTCCACCAGTCCCCTTCACTCTTTGAAGTTAACAGCTTGGCTCCTCCTCTTCCGACTATAGTCAGAAATCATACCTTAGACCCGGAAGTCGTACATATATTATCCTCGGCCCACAAGTCTGCCACTAGGAAATTGTATTCTAGCAAATGGAAGAGATTTGCTATTTGGGCTCAACTCCGGGGTCTAGATCCCATCACTGTCCCGGTGTCAGAAGTTCTGAAATTTCTAACTTCCCTATTCAATCAAGGTTCTTCAGTCTCCACCATCAAGGTCCAATTGGTGGCTATTTCCAATTTTCATGAATCTATAAACCCACCTTTGATGAGCAACAGATTGTGTAAAACCTTCATAAAAGGTGCTTCGCTTTTACGACTTCCGATTTCTCATCCTGCTCCTCCGTGGGATCTCGATGTGGTATTACGTGCCTTAACCTCCTCCCCCTTCGAACCGGCAGCAACCTGTGATTTGAAATTTCTTTCTTGGAAAACTGCCTTTCTGGTCGCAATTACTTCAGCCAGAAGGGTTTCAGAGCTTCAAGCTCTGTCAAGCCACCGTACCTGGTTTTTCACAAAGATAGAGTATCCCTCAGGCCTAACCCATCCTTTGTCCCAGTTTTTGCCTACAACAGTGATTAGAACTGCCAGTTTTCTTCCCAAAGTACTCAAACAAAGCAGAATACATCTTCCACACATTGGATGTTCACAGACAATTGTGATTTTATTTAGATAGGACCCAACAAACACGGAAAACAGACCAATTGTTTGTGTCCTTTTCGGACAATAAATTGGGCAAAGCCGTCACAAAGGTCACTATTGCCAAGTGGATCAGGGACTGTATTAGTCAGGCTTATTCCTATTCTAATAAAGAGCTTACAACCTCTGTCAAAGCTCACTCTACAAGGGCTATGGCTACTTCTATAGCATTCCATTCTAAGCTTGCCATTAGAGACATTTGTGCTGCGGCTACGTGGTCTTCTCCGCACACTTTCATTTCCCACTACAAATTGGATGTGGCATCTCGGGGGCGAGCTTCATTTGGTTCCACAGTTCTCAGGAGTGTTTTCCAGTAAGTCACCCAGGAATCGGGTGCTAGGGACGCTGTCCCATCAGTGCAGAATGTAGGCGAGATAGGATCACATAACATCTTTTAGTTATGTACTTACCATAACTTTAGATGTTTGGGATCCATCTCGCCTACATAATAATAATAATAATAATAATAACCCACCCTCCTTCCCCCTGCCTTGGAGATCAGAAGAGACCGGACGGTCCGAGTACCATTGTTTCATCTTGAAACATCTGGCAATGTTATATAAACAGTTGTGTGTGTGCATGAGTGTGGATAAACAAGATCTGGGGAAGTAGTGGTGGTGCATCCTGGGATATAGAATAGCTCAGCCAATGAGAGGCTTCGCTCTATAGCATAGCGTGCCGAGTCGGAGCCGATCCCATCAGTACAGAATGTAGGCGAGATGGATCCCAAACATCTAAAGTTATGGTAAGTACATAACTAAAAGATACTGACTTTGAGGGGGAGAGGATCCCAAGATGCTCCTCTTGAGGAAGTCTCATTCATAGAAATTTTAGAACAGCTCAGACAGAAAGTGGGGGCGGGTCCTCAGAAGCCCCATTTCAAGAGGAGTCAGGATTTCTCAAGGCTTTTGGGGCTGGCCCATCTACTTTTAGGGTGGTTACCCCCCCCCAACATATATACACACACACACACACACACACACACACAGAGATGAGATGGTAGACTTGATCTCTAAATGGGCACAAAAGCAACCTAACATGGCCAAATCAGTCCCACGCCAACCTGACAAATTCCTTGCATCACCAAAAGACCGTCCTTATTGGAGCAAGAGTCTGGCCATTGATTCAATGCCGGTGGACACTAAGAAGGAACTGGCTGAAGAGAGCTCCACTGTCCATCCCCCTAACAAGGAATCTCAGGTGTTGGTCAGACTTGGGAAGTGAGTCTATGCATCAGTGATCTTTGTTCTCAGGGTGCTGAATTATCTGGCGCACATCATACACTTGCAGAGAAATCTGACAAAAGATCTTTCCAAATTTCTCTCAGGGTCCCTATCAGCTGAGGAGAGAGAGTTTAGTGACTTAATTGGCTTCTGTCTAATCTAATGTTTTGATGTGCCTCATCTCCAGCACCATTGAAGGTTCCTGTAGAGCTTAGGGCACCGGCATAACCATAAGAAGGCATGCTTGGATGTGCCTGTGTGATTTTGCAAATGCTTGGTCTGATGAATCGATGTTCTGGAAGTCTCAAGGGTTTGTACCTGACACTCCTAGAGACAGACAACACCCCAGGGGGTGAGCTTTAATGTTGTATATTGCCCCTGTGGCAGAGGTGGCCTGCAAAACCAGGGCTTTTGGTGTCGCTTGTCAAGTAGGCCTGATCAGTGCTCCTGAATTTTTACCCAACTGCTGCTTTCTGGAGGCAGTTGGGGGGTGCTTATCCCTGCACCCTACAGCCTGGACGTCCATCACTCAAGATGTTTGGGTGCAGAGGATAAGAACCAGAGGCTACTCCCTCCCCTTTTTGTACCCTCCTACATGCTCAAAGAAACTTCCTGATGTTCCACTTTCCCAAAGGGTAGCAGCAGCACCAGAAATAGAAAAGCTGCTAAGAAACTGAATCATCCAAGATACCCCACCACACCAGTAAGGACCCATAGTCCTGTAGTTTACTCAAGATTATTCTTAATACCAAAAAAGAATGGGGACCTCAGGCCAGTTTTGGACGTAAGCTGCTTGAACAAATTTGTGAAACAGAATACCAGATTGTCATGGTACAGTCTATTCTCCCATTTCTAAGGAAGGACAAATGGATAGACGCAGTTGACCTCCATGATGCATACTACTGTATAAACATGGGGAAAAAACTCCAGGAGGTTTTTTATCTTCCAGCTGGGGGGGGGTCAGTTATTTCCTATTCATGGCCCTGCTCTTTGGTCTCACAATGCCCCCCCCCAGGTGTTCACCAAATGCATGACAGTGGTCGCAGCTCATCTCAGGCTCTAAAGGTTCCAGCTATTCCTTTATCTGCATGACTAACTCATAACTGCCCGTCCAGAAAACTTTTTCTCCAAGCCAACGACTCCCTGTACTATGTTGAACTCTAGGCATTACAGTAAATACAGTCAAGTCCAAGCTTCAACCACTATGGACCTTGGAATTTATTGGAGTGCTTTTAGACTCAAGGTTACAGATAAGCAAACTTCCACAAACCAGAATCTCTGCAATGCACAAAAAAGCACTGAATGTTCTTTTATGTCAGAAGCCACTAGCAAAACTGATTTTATGCCCCCTGCGTTTGATGGCTGTAGCTGTCCTCTTGATCCCTTTTGCCAGGTATCACATGAGAATTCTCCAGTGGACCCTGTCAGCTCAGTCAGACATCAGCCCATGAATTTTCAGGTGTCGCTCAAAAGGATTTGCAGATCTCATATCCAGTGGTGGCTAGAATCCCAATTTTTTTCCAAGGATGCCCTTTTGTACTATCTTTACTAGAAGCCAGTGACCAAGGATGCTTCCCACGAGGGGGAGCATTGGGAAAACAGTCCAAGACACGTGGTTCCCTGCACAGACCAGCCTTTACATCAACATTTTGGGTAAGAGATTAGTCCTGTTAGTGTTGCAGGCATTCCAGGATGTTCTGCCCATAGGTTTAATTTAGATTCATGGGACAGTATGTCAGAATTCTGGTACATCAACAAACAAGGAGGAACACTATCCCTATCTCTCGGCTTAGGAGTTCGTGAGAGTGTGGTGGTGGGCAACGTCTTCTCACTGCTTTCTTGTAGCAAAGCGCATTCGAGGAGGTCTAATGTTCTAGCAGACTGGTTGAGCAGGTCTATCCTCCCTCACAAGTGGTCACTAAATCCAACAATGACAGATCAGATCTTCAGCCTTTGGGACCAACCTTGATGCAATTTTTTTGCCTCCCCCAAGTGCAGCAGGTACTTTGCCCTTATCCTTTAGATGAGAGAGTCACTGAGGGATGCAGTGACTCACAATTGGTCCCCCAGTCTCCTGTACACCTCTCCTCCTACCCCTGTCATACTGCAATTGCTTTAGAAAGCATTAGAGAGACCACAGTGATCTTCATTTCTCCTTTTGTTTGGGCTCAGCAGGTGTGGTTTCCCTTCCTCTGTCCTCATCTGGCTCACCCTCACTGGGTGCTGGGCTCAGACAATCTTCTGTCTTACCCATCCAGGTTGCCTCACCTGGACATTCAAGTTGTCAAATTAACCACATGGTTTCTCCAGTTCCAGTGATGGGTAGACAGTACATGTTTTCTTCCCAAGTTGCTCACATTTTGATGACCTCTCAGAGATCTTCCATTAGTAAGCTCTATAAAAATGTATGGAAAAAAATTCTGTTTGGACACCTAGACCCTTTTTCAGGCCCTAATCTAGCCATTTTGGATTTTCTAATATCTATTTTTCCATAGCAGTCAGTTACTCCACTATCAAAGTGCAACTAGCAGCTATCACAGCTTTTCATATTGAGGGAAATCACTGTCCTGTAACCTTCCTTAAACTATCTAAAGCATTTCTCAGGGGTACCTTCCCTATTCAACCTCCACTTAAAAAACCCAGAACCTCCTTGGGACATTACCATTCTGTTGCAGGCCTTAACTAGTTCTCCCTGTGAACTCGTGGCCAAAGCTGACTTAACTCTTGGTGTGGAAAAACATTATTTTTGGTAGCCATCACCTGTGCCAATAGAATTTAGGAGTTACATGCTCTGGTAAACCTCCTTATCTGGTTTTACACAAAGAGTAACTGTTAGAATTAATTCTTCATTTTTCCCAAAGATGGCTTCTGAGTCATCTCTCAGTCAGTCAGTCAACATTCCAGTTTTCTTTAGAAAATTATCCAGTAAAGGCAAATACATGTTAACACTTGCTGGCTGTGCATGGACAGCTTAATTTCTCCTTGCATAATACTAAGATGATGACTGATTAGTTATTTGTCTCCTTTACTTAAGCCAAGCAGGGTAAATGGGTATCTAAAATAACTGTGTCTCGTTTGTATGAATGTCTCTCTCCTGTCTACAAAGTGATGGGTTTATCCTTACCCAGACCTTCTAAGGCACACTCAAGATCTGCAGCTAAGTCTACGGCCTTCTCCAGAGTACCACTTGACATTTGTGCTGTGACTACTTGGTCCATTATCCATATATTCATTTCTCACTATAAATTGGTCTTACAGTCTGGTTCAGGAGATCCTTCTTTGAGACCTTCCAAGTGTACTAGTAGCTGGGAACTCTTTCCGATCTGTTGAGGAGTAGAAGGAAGAGACAGTCCAAGTTATGAAAGCTATATATCTACCATTATGATAGATTTGTGTTGTCTGCTTCCTTTCTTCCTCAACCACCACAACCACCTTGAATTACTTTTCCTAGTTGCTGGAGTGACGGTACTGAACTGGCTTGACTTGCACATGTACTCTTCAAGTCCTAGGCATGACAGCTGGTTTCTTTTGTACTCTGTGATTTGGGAGGGTTATAAATCTAGCACAATCTCTCTTATTCTATATGGGTGCAAACTCAGGTTGAGGTATATTTCTCTTTACAGGGAATTATGGGTAAGGGGAAAGAGCCTGAGCAATGGATCTGAAGCTTGTGTGTCAGAAGATGGATCTGAAGACACATCTGCTCAAGAAGGACAGAAGCAGACAGCACAGATCTGTCTTTGTAGTAAGTACATAAATGCCATGTATTCCTGGGCCACCCCTAAAAAATAAACTTGTGTCCAGTGAACTTACTTAGTTACAGACAGTTAAGAAAAAAGTGTTACCTATTTGGATTACTAAGTATGTAGCCCCTTTAGTATATGTTTTAGGTTGGCAGGAAGTCTGAAATAATATATTAGTAGCTTTTCTGTTCTGTAGATGTTCTCGGCCTTGAAAAAATACACTGATCTGATGTTCAGTGTTTCTGATCCCAACCAGGATTGCTTTGTTAAATCTGTGTTCTTAATTTTGCAGAAAGAAGGTAATGTTAAGTTGTCAAACTCGCCTTCATTCTTGCTGGATGGGTTCGGAGCCGATCCTCGGCTCCGACTCGGCACTTGCTAAGCTCGAGAGCTAATTTTACCAGCTCGAGGCAACCCTGTATCCCATGATGCAAGGCGTGACTACCCAGATCTCGTTTGCCGCTTCGCGAAGAGGTCTTCTTTTACCAGCTCAGGTAGTGTTTTTTGTGATTTAACTTTCTACAGTTACAAATCTTCCCTTTTTCCAGCCTATTTTTTCTCAGTATTAGAGTTAGTCTTTCTATAGCTATCTCCTTAACCCTATACTCCCTCAACCTAATAGGTTTAGTTATATTCCCTAGCAGGCCTTAAGCCTCCCTTTCCTTAATTCCTGTCAGGGTGTTTGAGTGTTGTACTTAGTCCCCCCCCCCCCTTCTGGGTGAACTTTGTGTGTGTGTGTTTGTGCACTGGGCATAATTATGTCCAAAGAATCAAAGGTCTCAGGCTTCAAGAAGTGTGACTCGTGCTGTCAGAAGATGTCTCTGACAGATGGTCACACTTCTTGCGTGTACTGCCTGGGACCTCTACACCTGCAGGACTCCTGTGCCATTTGTCATTCTTTTAGCCACAGAGTCCTGCAGGAACGTAGGAATAAATTAATCCTACGAGGCTTATTGAAGCCGGAGAGCTCCCCGACAAAGACCGGGTCAGGGAAGCCCTCTAAGCCACCTAAGCCTCAGGCTTTGAGTTCGAAGCCTTCGGCTGTGGCTCCGACTCCTTCGGAGTCTAGGTCGGCTCCGGCCGGAGCCGATCTTTCTCTCTTAGAGGCGGTGGTATCGGTGCCGGCCGGCTCCGATACACCTGCATCGAAGTCGATGTCAGCTCCGGCTGGAACCGACATTTCCATGTCCCAGACTGGAGCCGATAAGTTATCGGCTCCGACTGGAACCGAGGGGTCTTCGGCTCCGATGGCTCCGACTAGGAAGAGATCTCTGTCTCCTTCCCTGGAGTCTATTCGCTCGGCTCCGGGATCTCTGCATTCGGAGCGGAGCCATCGGAGCCGATCTTCTAGGTCTTCCAGGCTCTCTGACCACGACTTGGAGAGGGTAGTAAGCAGATTGCTGAAATCCCAGGCACTGGCCCAGATGCTCCATAGCCCGTCTCAGCAGACAACCGCTATCACTCATCCCCCTGAATTTCCTCCTTCGACTCTCCTCCAGAGTTCGGAGCCGGAGCTTCTCGAAACCTTGACTCTTGGTGCGTCGGAGCTGATGCCATCCCTTTCGGCTCCTTCGTCTTCGACTCCGATTTCCTCCATGATACCTTCCATGGAGGGATCCAGTCATCGTGACTCCCGCGTCGGCTCCGAGGGGGCGAGTGGTATCGGACCCTTGTCCGGCCCCGTTCTCCCCCTCGGAGCTTCGGTGTTGGTGAGTTCGGCACCGACATCGTCCTCGGAGCCTTCTCTTTTGGCGGGGCCGGGAGTTCCTGTTTCTTCGGAGCGGGAGCTCTCTGGCCTCCCTGGAAGGGGAGCCTTTGAGGTGATGAGGAGTGTTCTAGCCCCTCAGCTGAGTCAACAGTCGGTTCCATTAGCTCCCCCCTCCTCGGTGCCTGCTGATATCTCTTCCCACTCTCTTGCTTCCTGACCCAGAGATCCATTGCCCCAGGTTTCCCCACTGGGAAGAACTTCCTCTTCCGAGGTTTCTCCTGATCCTTCGGGGGAACCCCCGCGTAAGAGGACGTGCAAGAGGAAGCACATAGACTCCCCTGAGTCTACAACATCTGATACTGACTTAGATGAGTCGGAGGGATCCCCAAAGTCCCCCTCTGAGGATGTCTCCTTTTCAGACATCTTGGAACTCCTTAAACAGAGGGGGAACTGGCCTTCCATTAACCCCTCCGAGGATGAGTCAGTATACCTGGAGGCTTTTGGATCTCTACCTTCCACCTCCTGGGTGTTTCCGCCTTTCGACCCTCTCATGGAAGTGGTGGCTCGAAGAGCGTGGGCGGCCCCGGATTCTGTGGAACCAGTCCCTAGGAGGCCATCTAAATTTATCACGGCCCCGGTAGACAAGCAGTTTCTCACCAAGGGTGTCCCTGTTGATGCCATGGTGGTGGCAGCTGCCACCAAGAAGGAACCTGCCGATCCTTCTGTACCTGTCCATCCTCATAACAAGGAGTCTAGGACCATGGATAGGTACGGTAAGCGGATTTTTTCCTCAGCGACCTTCACTATGCGCTCGCTGAATTATCTCTCACTTTACCCGGCTTCAGAGAGATATTCTCAAGGAACTAGGTGAGGTAGTACAGGATCCGTCTGCTGCCGGGGCTCAAGAAAAAATTACCTCGCAGCTGGGAATCCTAAATTCCTTAACAAACTCCTCCATGCGGCTCATTTCTTATGTGGCCGATGGAGCGAGTAGAGCCGCAGGCACAGGAGTGGCCCTTAGGCGTCAGTCCTGGATGCAGCTTTGCAATTTCGCAGATCCCTTTAAGGCGTCCTTCACAAATACTCCCTTCGACGGTTCGGCTTTGTTTGGACCTCAGGTGAAGGAAACATTGACCAGATGCGAGCAGGACGGCAAGACTCTTTCTGCCGTAGGAGTCCGTTTCTCCACCCCTTCAAGACCTTATCCTAAAGGTCAGAAGGGAGAGAAGATGTGGTTCCGTAAATCTCGGAGTCACGCCGGACGCACGTGGTCAGTTTACCCCCAGAGGCAGAGGGGGTAATAACAATAGATGCCGCCCTAGGGGCAGAGGGGGTCCGCAGAATCAGGGTAGCAGAGAGCCTCTCCCTGACAAACCCTTCCAGCATCCCTGAGGTGTTGCCCGACTGTCCGCCCTTGGAGGCAGTTGGTGGAAGATTGTCGCTGTACCCAACAGCCTGGCTTTCCCTTTCTCAAGACATTTGGGTACAGTCGATCATATCCAAGGGTTACAAGATTCCCTTTGAAAACTATCCTGTTCCTCAGAAGGTATCCCTCCCAGACGTTGCACCCGGTCTAAGGGAGTTCTCAAAGCTGGAGGTATCAAAACTTCTAGCAAAAAGAGCCATCCAGCCAGTTCCAGCAGACCAAATAGGATCCAGGATCTACTCAAGATTCTTTTTGGTCCCCAAAAAAACGGGAGATTGGAGACCAATTCTAGACCTCAGCAGACTAAACAAGTTTGTCAAGAAGGCAAGATTCCGGATGGTCACGCTTCAGTCCATTTTACCCTTTTTGGGCAAGGACAACTGGATGTGCTCGGTAGACCTTCAGGATGTGTACTATCACATAAAAATTCACAGGCGCTCCAGAAGGTTTCTCCGCTTTCGGCTGGGGACCAGTCATTTTCAATTCAGAGCCCTGCCCTTTGGTCTCACTACAGCCCCCAGAGTGTTCACCAAATGCATGGCAGCGGTCACGGCTCACCTGAGACGTCAAGGATTCCAGGTGTTTCCGTATCTAGACGACTGGCTCCTCAAGGCCACCACCAGGCATCAACTTCTCCAGGCCAGGGACTACACTCTTCATATGTGCAGCCAGTTAGGAATTTCCATAAACTTCGAAAAGTCCTCCTTGTTACCTTGCCAGTCTATTACCTTTATAGGTGCAGAACTAGGCAGAGCAAGACTCGCAGATCAAAGACTTCTGGACATCCAAAAATATGTTCAGATCAAACTACTCAGCAAAAAGATCAGGGCCAGGTTTGTCCTGAAGGTGCTAGGACTTATGGCGGCTGCCATCGTACTTCTTTCTTTGGCTCGCTTCCATATGCGGCTACTGCAATGGACAATAGTCACCCAATGGTCCTTCCAGCAGCTTCCCATGCGCCACGAGATCATCGTAACACAATCTTGCAAGAGTCACCTGACCTGGTGGATTTCTTCCCCTCAAGTCCTCCAGGGCAGACCGTTTGTTCCCCCGGTTGCCACAGTCACATCGGATGCCTCCCTGATCGGGTGGGGGGGGGGCATTATCAGGGCAGGATGGTCCATGGCACTTGGCAACCCTTCGAATACCATCTGCACATAAATGTCCTAGAGATGAGAGCAGTGCTTTTAACGTTGCAAGCCCTCAACGACTTTCTTCCTTTAGGAACTATTGCAGTTCAGACGGACAACATGTCCGTAGTATGGTACATCAACAAACAGGGCGGGAACAAGTCCTATCCACTGTGTCGAGAAGCTCTCAGACTTTGGCAGTGGGCAATCTCCTCTCATACGTTTCTGATAGTAACATACATCCCCGGGAAATCCAACTTCATTGCGGACAGATTGAGCAGAGCTATTCACATGCCTCACGAGTGGTTTCTCAAACAATCAGTAGTGGAGGAGATTTTTCAAAAGTGGGGCTTCCCTTGCTGTGACCTTTACACCCCAAAACAGCAAATGCCCAGACTTCTTCTCCCTCTATCCACTCCCAGGCCAACCCCCCAGAGACGCTCTAACCCAGGTTTGACCCCGGGGACTTCTTTATGCTTTTCCTCCATTCCCCTTGATACCTCAAGTCATTCAGAAAGCTACCGTTTTGAGAGTCAAGTTGATTCTCATTGCCCCTTACTGGCCTCGACAAATTTGGTTCCCGTTCCTTCATCGCCATCTATTGGTACAGCCTTGGCGTCTGGACCCAGTTCCAGATCTTTTGACCCACCAGTCGGGTCATCTGCACCAGGCCATTCGCTCTCTCAACCTCACCACTTGGTTGCTCCACTTCCTTCATTAGCCAGGCTTCCTATGATTTCTAATCCTGTACGGGATATCATAGTAGCTTCTCTAAAGTCCTCTACCAGAAAGATTTATGCTAGTAAATGGCAGCATTTTTCCTTCTGGGCAAAGTCCAGGGACATAGACCCCTTTACTGCCCCAGTTCAGTCAGTTTTGGACTTCTTAGCTGAGATTTTTCAGTCGGGTTCTTCTTCTTCGACAGTCAAAGTCCAGCTGGCAGCAATCTCAAATTTTCATGTTGGCTTAGCGGACCAGAACATAATGTCTCACAAGCTTTGTAAAGCCTTTCTCATGGGTATCTTTCTACTAAAGCCCCCAATTAAAGATCCTCCTCCACAATGGGACCTGAATTTAGTGCTGACATCCCTAATTCTTCCCCCCTTCGAACCGGCTGCTACATGCTCTTTAAAATTTCTCTCTTGGAAGACAATTTTTCTGGTGGCTATTACTTCAGCTAGGAGAGTGTCTGAACTTCATGCTTTCTGTGTTCGACCTCCCTACTTGGTTTTCCACAAGGATAGAGTATCTCTAAGAACAAATCCATCCTTTTTGCCCAAGGTGGCTTCCCAGACGAATCTTAACCAGTCTATTGATCTTCCAGTATTTTCCCCGAAGTATTCGGACAGAGCGGAACAGAAACTGCATTATTTGGATGTTCATCGCCAGCTCAGATACTACTTGGATAGAACTAAACAATTCAGAAAATCTGATCAGCTTTTTCTTTCTTATGCAGAAAACAGAAAAGGTCTCCAAGGTGACCTTATCGAAATGGCTCTCTTCCACTATTACCCATGTTTATCTCCTTAGGGGCAAAGAATTGCCCTCTAAACCTAAGGCACATTCTACTAGAGGCCTAGCCACATCTACAGCCTTTCAGGCTAGGCTACCTTTTGACATCATTTGTGCAGCAGCCACTTGGGCCACGCCTCATACCTTTGTCTCGCATTACAAATTGGACTTGGCCTCCAGAGACAGAGCTAGGTTTGGTTCCACAGTTCTCAATAGTCTGTTCCATTGAGCCACCCAGGATAGAGGTGCTAGGGACGCGGTCCCATCCAGCAAGAATGAAGGCGAGTTTGACAACTTAACATTAAGAAGTTATGTACCTACCATAACATTCCATGTTAGTTGTCTTCTCTCGCCTTCTTTCTTGCGTCCCTCCCTCCTTTCCCCCTAGCCTGGACAGACCTTGAAGTTGTACTCTTCTCAGGGGACGAGTTTATTCTTCCTATGGACTCCAGTTGTGAGTGGTCACTAGTTTTACTAGTTCCCCTGTGTTGTGTTTACACATTTGGTTACTTTCTTCTCCTTCTGTTGGAAGAAGATAATGGGCATATTTCTATAGCTACCAAACGAGATCTGGGTAGTCACGCCTTGGGATATAGGGTTGCGTCGAGCTGGTAAAATTAGCTCTCGAGCTTAGCAAGTGCCGAGTCGGAGCCGAGGATTGGCTCCGAACCCATCCAGCAAGAAAGAAGGCGAGAGAAGACAACTAACATGGAACGTTATGGTAGGTACATAACTTCTTATTCTGTTGGCTGCTCCATCCTTGACAGTTGGGTTACCTGCCTCAAGGCAGATCCGAGCAGGCAATAACTTCAGAGCTTCTCCAAAGCTCAAGCACATCTCTTAGTGCCCTGTACTAGCAGTATTGCCTCAGATCTCCTTTGCCTTTTTTCTCTGCATATGTGAAGCTCTAGTGCTCCATTGAAACAGTTTCAGAGATGAAGCTTTTTTTCTTTTTTCTATGCCATCTTGTTACCGAGTTATTTAGGGTTTTCATTCTTCATTCAGATCTGCTGTATTACAAAATAAGCAATGTTCTTCATATTGATCACTGCTGCAGCTGAAGTAGTTGACTTCATTTGGTCATCATCCTGTGGGTTTCAGATATGATATGGATCCGAGCTGGCAGCTTTCCAAGCTCCTCCCCTCTTACCCATACTACACTGCAACCTCCTTCCAACCCTCGGATCTCATTTTCTGCGGCTTCGCCAAGACATGATCTCTGAGCTTCAGGCAGGTAGAATGGGATTTTTTTTGTCCAACTTTAACTGTGCGATTAAAGTTTGTTTGTGCGTGGATAGTGTTACCCCCTTTCTTCCTCTCCCAGGTTTCCATTAAAAAAAAAAAAAAAGTTCAAGTAGTAAACTTTGTATTTTTTACTTAGTGTAGGCCTCCCCTTCCCACCTTTGGTGTGTGGGTGCGTGCGTGTTTAGCTAGGCTTCTAGTTAGCCTTTGGTTGTTGTGGGGTTGGGATGTCGGACTCCCAGAAGCCAACTTTCTCTAAATGCACAGTGTGTGGCCATAAGCTGTCCCCGGCCGATGGCCTCACTCTATGCATCATGTGTTTAGGGGTTCCCCACCTTACCTCAGGCTGCAAAATTTGTGCAGCCTTTAACCCACAGGCTCTGCGGGATCGCAGGACCAAGTTGATTCTGGCTGGGCTTCTCTTGGCAGAATCGGCATCTTTTTCTTCCTCTACGGCCATGGTCCGTACCAGCTTCTAGTCCTCCTCACCTGTCCAGGGCTCACCCTCCTGCTTCCAAACCGCTCGATAGAGAGGCCAGGAAGGAGAAGCACTGAGAAAGAGAGACAAGGATAGGGATCGTAAGAGACCAGCAGACGCATCTGATCCATCGGACCCCCCCCCCCCTGTTAAAGTGGTCTGTACCCCAGAAAGGGCTCCTAGGCCATCTTCCCCTCGGCTCCGTTCTCCTAGATTTTCCCTGGAGCCGGAGGAGGAGGTTTGGCCTGCTTTGAGGTAGTCCTCGCATCAGCACTCCCGGCCAGTGTCGGTGGCATCCTCCAGATGCACAAGAAGCCTCTCAGAGGCTGACATGGACCGGATGATAAGGTTCTTGCGGACTCAGTTGCAGATGGGAGTGTTGCTGGCTCCCCCTCCCGCCAGAGCGCAGAGCTCGGCCCGATGTTTGCCCCGATAGCTCCTTCTCTGATCCATCCCCGGGTTTCGGAGTCCCTGGATCTGAGGAGCCTCTGAGTTAGGGGGTCGGCGCCAATGGTTCCTCCACCCTCAACGCCGGCTATGCCCTCAAATTTGTCGGATCCTGTGTCTGATCCAGGCTCTCAGAGCCGTGATCTGGGCTTTGGATCCAGGGGGTGTGTGCGTTATTGGCTGCGTTGTGGTCGGGACATACCATTCCTCTGGACCCAGCTATTCCGGATTCGGCTCCGATCCCTTCATCGGATCCAAGGGGCATGGCTACTCGTCCTGCTAGTTTCAGGGAAGCCAGTTCCCCTTCAGCCTTCGTTGTGGAGAGGGTTCTCTCAGGAGGATTGAGACCCTTCACTCTTTCCTAGGAGTCCACCCCTGCTCCCTCGCAGCTGAGTGTGTCTTCTGTCATCTAGTCCTCCCAGGGACAGCCTGTGTCTGATACGCCCCAGACGGTTCCCCTCGAGGAATATGAAACTGTGAGCCCTCCCCGGAGAGCCCCCCTGAGGAGGTCCCTCTCAAATGCCAATGCAAGAGGAGGCATATGGACTCCCCAGAGTCCCTCACAGAAGATACCGACTTGGAGGAAGGGGAAAGCTCCCCCAGATCACCTCCCAAAGACGTCTCCTTTGGAGACATAATGGAAATCCTCCGTCAGAGGGGAGGTTGGTCCACCCAAAAGTCTTCCTTGGACAAGTCGGTATTCCTGGAGGAATTCATGGGCCCATCTACCTCTTGGGTGTCCCTCCTGGCTGATCCTCCGGTGGACTTCATTACCACCAGAGCTTGGAAAGAGCCGGACACTGTAGAACCGATATCTAAGTGACCAGATAAGATTTTGAGCCCTCCTACTGACAAGTCTGCATGTAGTAAGGGTTCCCCAGTTGATGCCGTGGCGGTGGCGGCCACCAAAAAGGAACTGGTGCAGGAGAGTTCCTTGGTCCATCCTCCGGACAAGGAGTCTAAGGCGATGGATCGACTTGGAAACTGGACGTATGTTTCAGCTACCTTTGCTATAAGGGCACTGAACTATATGGCCCATGTGATTAGGCTTCAGCGCAACCTTGTGAAAGAGTACGCTGAGTCTCCCCAGAGTCCATTTCAGACGAGGATAAACGTTCATTCTCTGCATGTATGGCCACTCTAAGTCAGTGACTAACACGTCCATGCGCTTACTCTCATGCCACTGAGGGAGCCGCTAGGGTGGCCGGGTCGGCATTGCCATGAGGTGTCACTCCTGGTTCCGGCTTTGCGATTTTTCGGAACCTTTCAAGGCATCCTTCACGAATGCCCCTTTTGACTGTTCAACCCTTTTCAGGAAGACTGTTTGAGATATGCTAGTCCAGAGTGAGAAGGATGAGAAGACGCTGTCAGATGTCGGGATCTGCTTCTCTAACCATCAAAGGTCCTTTTCCAGGAATCGGCGAGGGCAAAACAAATTGTGGTTCTGGAAGTCTCAGCATTCCCGGGATGCTCCGGATTCCTTTCTCCCTAGAGGCAGAGGGGGACAAGGGGGATGCAGGCCCAGAGGCAGAGGGGGTCTGAAGAACTACGTGTCACGGGAACTGTTTTCGGATTGACATGTGCAGCAGCC
This sequence comes from Protopterus annectens, assembly GCF_019279795.1. NCBI lineage: Eukaryota > Metazoa > Chordata > Ceratodontiformes > Protopteridae > Protopterus > Protopterus annectens. Next base: position 1,349,011,739 of record NC_056746.1, on the reverse strand, counting down.
CTGAGGGGTTGCCCGACTGCTCCACTCTGGAGGCATTCACTGGGCATTTTTCGAAGCACCTAGCTCAATGGGAGTCCATAACGTCAGATTGCTGGGTGCTTCAGATAATATCCAGAGGTCATTCCATTCCCTTTATGAACAGTCCCTTACCTCCAAGGCGCCTTCCAGACATTCTACCCACTCAAAGGGAGGTGGCAGCTTTGGAAATAGAAAAGCTGCTAAACAAAAAGAAATCCAGCCGGTCCCCCCAGACCAGTCTGGATCAGGCATCTATTCCAGGTTCTTTTTGGTGCCAAAAAGATGGGGGACTTGAGACCGATTCTCGATCTATCCACGTTGAACCTGTCCATTGCCAAGTAGAAGTTCCGGATGGTCACCTTGCAGTCCATCCTGCCGTTCTTGCAGGAAGAAGACTGGATGTGCTTCGTAGACCTCAAGGATGTGTACTACCATATTCTGATGGACAGGCAATCCAGGAGGTTTCTCCGCTTTCGGCAAGGAGCCAATCACTGCCAGTCCAGCGTCCTACCTTTCGGTCTCACCACATCCCCCAGGGTGTTTACCAAGGTCATGGCAGTTGTAGTGGCCCACCTGAGGCTTCTGAGTATTCAGGTCTTTCCGTACCTGGATGATTGACTCTTCACTGCCCCTTCCAGGCAGCAACTTATTCAAGCCAGAAATTCCTTCCTTCAGCTGTCAAATTTACTGGGCATCACGATAAACCTTGCAAAGTCTTCTCTTCGGCCTGTTCAGATTCTGGACTTCATAGGGGCGAGAATAGATGCACTTTAGGCCAGGGTATTTTTTACTCCAGACAGACTTTGGAACCTGACCCTCCATGTCTTGGCACTTCTTCAGACCTCTTCACCCCCCAGCAGAGCTAGTCGTGAGAGCCCTATGGTCCATGGCAGCAGCTATAAATCTGGTTCCTTGCACACAACTGCACATGAGTGTTACAGTGGACGTTACAAGTTCAGTGGTCTCTGTTATACCAGCCCCCTAAATTTCCCAATTCCTCTAACCAAGGTGTGCAAAGCTTCCCTCATGTGGTGGCTTCAATCCCGGGATCTTCGAGAAGGATGCCCCTTTATTGCACTCCTGCCCCAAGCTATGGTGACTACGGACGCCTCCCGTCTAGGGTGGGGGGGATTGCTCGAGCATCAGTGTCCAAGGCACGTGGACCCCAAACAAGACCGTTCTGCATATCAATGTTCTGGAGATGAGGGCAGTCCTTTTAGCATTGCAGGCCCTTTATGCTTCCTTTCCTCTGGAATTCAGTCAGACAACATGTTAGTAGTCTGGTATATCAACAAACAGGGAACCAGGTCCTATCCGCTTTGTCGAAAGGCCATGAGAGAGTGGGAATGGGAGATCTCCACCAGCTGTTTTCTGATAGCAATGCACATCCCAGGTCGGTCCAACATTTTAGTGGACAAACTCAGCAGGACTATCCTTTTGCCGTATGAGTGGTCTCTGAACCCTTATGTAGTGGAACAGATCTTCCTCAGGTGTGGGGTCAGCCTTGCTGTGATCTCTTTGCATCACCATCCAATGCAAAGTGCAGCAGGTTTTTTGCTATAATTCCCCCTCGGGGGGTGGGGAGCCCCCAGAGACGCTCTTGTCCATGCTTGGCCACCTGGTCTTCTTTATGCGTATCCCCCGCTACCTCTCATGACAAAATTCTTGCAGAAAGCTCATCGGGTGGGGAGCAGGATTATCCTCATTGCCCCATTCTGGCCTCGTCAAGTTTGGTTCCCTTGCCTACGGTCTCATCTAGTAGCTCCGCCCTGGATATTGGATCTCATTCCAGATCTCATATGTCATCCCTCGGGAATTCCTCCCCCGAATCTGGACAGCCTTAAGCTTACTGCTTGGTTATTCCAGTACCATTAATTGCCAGGACTCCTGCTGTCTCTTCCCCATCAAGTCCATTCTGGTGGCAGCACACATCCTCCACCCAAAAGGTGTACAGTAGTAAATGGAAGCATTTTTCCATTTGGACTTCTCAGAGAAATTTGGATCCCTTTACCGCCGCTATTCCAGCAGTATTAGAATTTCTGTCTCAAATTTTCCAACAGGGGGCCAGCTCTTCCACTGTGAAGGTCCAGCTGGTGGCTATTTCCCATTTTCATGTAGTTCTCTAGCTGCTGCTAGAATTTGTAAGACCTTCATCAAATGTACCTTTTTGCTGAGACCTATTAAGTATCCTTCCCCTCCGTGGGATTTGACCTTGGTTCTTCAGGCCTTGGTTGCTCCTCCATTCGAACCCGCAGCGTCAGTTGATTTGAAATTTTTGTCGTGGAAGACAGCCTTCCTGGTCACTATCACCTCAGCTAGGAGAGTGTTGGAACTTCAAGCCTTGTGTATGAAACCCCCATACTTAGTTTTTCACAAGGATAGGGTGTCTCTAAGGATGAACCCTTTTTTCCTCCCTAAAGTCACATCAGAATCAAATATCAATCAGTCTATTAATCTCACAGTCTTATTCCCTAGCTTTCAAAATAAAGGGGAATACATTTGCTGGATGTCCACGACAGTTACGCTTTTATTTACATAGGACTAAACCCTTCCATAAGTCTGATCAGCTATTTGTTTCCTTTGCCAAGCCTTTTTTGGGGAAACCAGTTTCAAAGGTGACACTTGCTAGATGGATCTCACTTTGTATTTTGCAGGTGTACAAAGAACATGGATTACCAGAACCAGACAGGGTTCATGCTCATTCTACTTGTTCTATGGCTACTTCTGCTGCCTTTTGATCCAGAGTTTCTCTGGATGACATTTGTTCAGCGGTTACCTGGGCTTCCTATCACCTTTATTACTCATAAGTTGGACATGGTGTCTAGAGGAAGGGCTTCTCTTGGTTCTGCAGTGCTCCGGAATATCCTTCCTTAAGGGCCTCCCAAGGTTTTTCGTAGCTGGGGACTCTGTCCCACAGGTTGATGACCAAATGAAGTTAACTACTTAAGATAAAGAAGTTATGTACTCACTATAACGTTCCATCTGAGTAGTTACACTTCATTTGTCATCAACCTTCCCTCCCTCCTTCCCCCTGAACTTAGTGGTTTGCGATAGTCCTTGGACTCAGATTTCTGGATCTTGCAAGCCTAGTTTGTGATCAGGTCAGGTTATGTCTCTTGGGTTGATGTGTGTCACGCTGTGGGAGGCAAACTCGATCTGTGGGTTGGAAGGAGGTTACTGTGTAGTATAGGTAAAGGGGGAGGAGCTTGGGAAGCTGCTGGCTTGGATCCATATCGGATCCAAAACCCATGGGTGGATGACAAATGAAGTGTAACTACTCAGATGGAACGTTATGGCGAGTACATAACTTGTTTATCCTGCAAATGATAAATGGATGGCTACCTCCCAAAGCCTCAGGAAACCTTCCACACACCCAAACTGTCAAGCAGCTCTCGCTGAGCTAACTAAAAGGCAAGTTTGGTTGCAAAACCCTTTAGAGTATTACTGCTGCCAAAGAGTATATTCCCGTGAGACTTTTTGAGGATTAGCTGTCAGCCTGTGCTTTTCTTTGGGCAGATAAGTTCCCTTGGGGAGGGAAGTTTTTCTTAAATTTTAATTTTTTTATCACTTTCCTCTTCAGGAAAGTTATTCTAAAATTAGTTGTGTTATTTAATGGATTTTCTCAAGACTGTGAAGTTCTTTGAAACAGAGCACTCATTTTTTATGCCAGTTTAAAAATAGTGTAAACTAACTGAGAACGTATTTTCTGTGGAGAAAGTGCGTTTATCTTTCTGCTGTTTGGGCTGCTACAGTGTTTTAAGTACTTTTCACTGTGTTATTTTTTTGTCAAAAAGGTAATTTTTGTGGACTGGTATCTTTGCCAGGATTTGCTGCTAATCCTCCCCAGAAAGGAGACACCATTTTCGGCTTGACCATGAAACAAACTACCGGTCCCATGGTTCGTCCTCCTTCCAGCCACAAAAAGAAAAGTTAAGCAAACAGCTTTTGCCACCACAGCAGGCTAGCAGTTTACCTTAGCCACAGGTAGGTGACTGCTTTGGCCATGTCTTGTACCTCAGACCACTCCTTTTACCACAGATCCCGCCGGTGAAGCTCTTACAATCACTGTGGACTGGGGGTTAGCCACATTCTCTGCTGTTGTTGGGAGTCCTTGTTGTGAGCAAGGGAGAGCCAAGCTTATAGGTCCTGAGAGAGAATAGGGAAGATTTCTCTGTCAGAATGCTGTGCCCATCACTGGGTAAGCATCTACTGCCATTAGTAACATGGTTGGCCCCATTTTTCCTGTCAGAAAGAATCTGAAAACAAAGCTTCTATCTACCCCCCCCCCCCTTTCTTTTCTCCATTTCTTTGGATATGAGTTTACTGGGACTGACTTGGGGTTTAATTCAGGCTACTGATCTTTCTTGTTAGTTTCTTCTACAAGACATATGGACTCCTCTTTTCCTAGAGAGATTCAAGACTGAATCTGAACAGGAAGATGTAGAGATGGATTCCAGGGGTTTTGTTCTCAAATTTCCAAATCAAACTCAAGATAACTGCCTTTCTGATTTTCCCGGTGGGGGTTTCTCTTTTTCTGAGACTGCAGCTAGAATGGCCCATTGTTTTCAGAGGGAGAACACTTGGGTTTCACGATCCCTCAGAAAATAGTATGAGTTGTTACAGAAAGATTTTCCAGAACCTACTCCCATTTCTCTTGTCTGCATTAGAGGAAGTGTGTCTTACTGCCTGAAGTTTTCCTGATGGTCAGACAGCTGTCCCTAAAAAGGCAGATTGGATGTACAAAGTTCTTCAGTCTTTTAAATGTTTATACAGCACTCCCAGACCTGAGCAGCATCTGTAGCCTTAGTTGATTCTGCTGCTGCTAAGCACTTAGATCTGATGTCCATTTCATTATGCATCACGAATGGGTCTTTGGATCTGACCTGGACATATGGTCCGAGCCTCAAACTCCTCCCTCTCCCATAATGCCTCACTCCTCTTCAACCCCTCATATCTGTTTTGCCATCTGCAAGCACAGACACGATTCTGAGCCTCCATTCAGATAAGTGAATTTTTTTCATTTAACAATGCTTTATTAATGGCCTTTTTCTTAATTCTAGCTAGTTTTTAGGTGTCCTGTTTCTGTCAGTAGTACCTCCCCTACCTTCTTAGGTAGCTATCTCCCTGTTGCTTGGAGTTTGTCACTGGCATTAGGGTTTTTCCCACCTTCCACATCTCCTATATATATATATATATATATATATATATATATATATATATATTAATATAAAAACTTTCCACGTATCTTTAAGTTAAGTTGCTAGTCTATTAGAAATAGTGTTAGATTGTGTGAGTTGTGGTGTGCTTGTGTGCTGTTTTTCTTTCAGCATGTCTGATAAATCTGTGGGTTCGGACAAACCATCTGGTTTTAAGAGGTGTGCCTCTTGTGGGCATAACATTCCCCAGTCAGATGCCCACAAGAGGTGTGTGTATTGTTGGGGCTGGGGCACTTGGAGATGCCATGCGATATTTGCTCGGCCTTCAATCCTCATGCCCTTGCTGATTGGTAAAACAAGCTGATCTTGAGATCTTCTCCCATCCTCTGGTGCTCAGACACCTGTCCCTAAGAAGCATGCTCACTCAATTACCCCGGGGATCATGGCTTCTGCTCTTGAGAAACACAGGAAACTGTTGGATCTATATCTTTGGATCTCTCCTGTTCCCGCTTCTGTCTGGATCCAGAAGAGCCAGCGCCGGCTAAGACTTCCAACTCTCAGACCCTCAGCCTTCGGTTCCAAGCAGTCAATCAGAGCCTGTGGAGATAATTTATATCCAGAGCTTTTCATCTCTGGAGCAGACTCCTTTGGGTCAGACATGGGTGGATTGGAGGTTCCGGAGCCATACACCGTGTCAGAGTAAGTCTCCCTCCCCTGTCCTGAACATCCGGACCAGTCGGTTGCCAGTCAGGTCTACACATTCCTCTGTCTCCTCTCTATCATCTCAGCTGTCGCATGCTGATTACGGATAGGATAATGAGTTTTCTCAAAGCCCTGATCCAGCTGGGGATTTTGCCTTCGACCCTTGCTAGACCCATGAAAATACCAACCTCCTCCTCTGATCCAACCTTCGGCTTTGGAGTTACAGGGGCTGGCATTCCCAAGTGGACCGTCGTCTGAGTGTGGAACATGTCTGCCTTCAACTCCAACAGTGTCCCAGTCCAGCTTGGCTCCAATACCTTTGAAGTGGGTCCCGGACCTGAGATGTCTGCGCTGGATCCTGGGGACTGGTTTCAGCTCCAACCTTTTTAGAGCTGCCCCTTCCCCTGGGGGCCTCAGCCTTCGATAATTCAGGGCCATTGCCTTCTGGAGGAGTAAGATCTGGAGTGGCCTTGCCCTTCTCTTCCTTGGCAGCTTCGGCTCCTGGAGTGGGAGGGCAGGTTCTCCCAGTATGGTCTACCTTCCAGGTAGCAGAGAGGGCTTTCTCCACACTGAGATGTGGTCCCTCTTTTGCCAGTCCCTACCTAGCCCCCTGTGGATCAGGACTTTGCTCCCATCTGTCCAATCCATTGTCAGCCCCTCTTGGAGAATTTCCAGCCTACCCCTCAGCAAATCCCCTGTCTTTTGAGTCCTCTCCCAAGTACCCTGCGGAGAAGCCCCCTTGGAAGCGTTGGTTCAAGAGGAAGCACCAAGACTCCCCTTTGGACTCTTTGACAGAGGGCACTGATTTCGATGAGGGAGAAGGGCCCACCCCAGCGATAGCTCCTTTGGGATATGTTTAGAAATTCTGAAGCAAAAGGGTGGCTGGTCTTCCCAACCCCCTTCTGAGGAGTCAGTGCTCCTGCAGGCATTCGGGATGGGCCCATCTATGTCGTTTGTGACCCTCTCAGTGGACCAGCTCATTGACCTTATCGCCGGGCTTGGAAGGAGCCTGACACCATGCAGCCAATCCCCAAATGGGCAGACAAGTACTATAGTCCCCCCAGTACCCTTTTTGTAGTAAAGATATTCCAGTTGATCTATTGTGATGTCAGCAGCCATTAAGAACTAGCTAGCTGAGCAGAACTCCACTGTCCATCCTTGAACAAGGAGTCTCAGGCTTTGGACAGACATGGGAAGCACGTGTATGCCTCAGCCACCTTTACGCTGAGAGGATGGAATTATGTGGCACATTTCATGCACCTTCAGAGAGATCTGATTAGAGAGATCTCTACCTCCCTCATGCAGTCATTGTCTGAGGAGGACATCAAGAAGGTCACTATGTCCTCCATCGCTAATTACTCAATGAGGTTAATTAATTAATATTTATTTTACATTTGTTAACCGGGAGAGTCCAACTGGATATATGTCCATTTTCAGTGGAGGCCCGGGGAGAAAAGCTCCAGAATTTCCTATGCTGTGGCAGGAACCTCTCAAGTGACTGGTTCAGGCATAGCCCTCCGCAGACACTCCTGGATGAGGCTGTGTGGGTTTTCAGACCCTTTTAAGGCATTGTTCATTAACGCCCTCTTTGACGGCTCCTCCTTGTTTGGCCCATCTGTAAAAGAGAGTTACCCGCAGCAAGCAAGAAGGGAAAATCCTGTCTACCATAGGGATCAAGTTTTCTTTCCCCAAGGGACCTTCTCCAGGAACCAACAAGAGGGGAAAGATGTGGTTCCTCAAGTCTCAAGGGTCTTTTCCCAATTCACAAGATGAAGCCTCTTCTAGAGGCAGAGGAAAAGGATTTCCATCGCCCCAGATGGAGAGGAGGTCCACAAATCGGGGCTTCAGAGAAACCTTCTCTGACAGGTCCTATCAGTGCTCCTGAAGCGCTGCCCAACAGTCCTACTGTGGAGGCAGTTGGGGGCAGACTTTTCTTACACCCAGAAGACTGGACAAACATGACAAACACATGGGTGTTAAATATAATTCTTAGAGGTTACTATATTCTCTTTTCCCTTCCTCTCCCCAGTTCCAAGATGCATCTCCCTGATGTGCCACCCAGTCAGAGGGAGGGGATACCTTTCTAGAGGTTCAATATTTTCTAGAAAATAATAGTTCATCCAGCAAGTCCCAACTGAACAACTAGGATGCAGAACTTGGGCTTCTTTTTGGTGCCAAAGAAAAAAGGGGACCTTCAACTGATCTTAGCAGTCTGAATTTGTAAAGAAGTTGAAGTTCCACATGATTGCGGTGCGGTCCATTCTGCCGCTTCTGTGCAAGGACGATTGGATGTGCTCTGTAGATCTCCAGGATGCGTATTATCATATCAGAATAGACAGGCAGTCCAGGAGGTATCTGTGCTTCAGGATGGGGGCCGGTCATTACCAGTCCAGAGCACTGCCCTTTGCTCTCACCACTGCCCCTCGTTTGTTCACCAAATACATGGCAGTGGTTGCAGCTCACCTCTGTCTGCAAGGATTCCAGGTGTTTCCATACCTGGACGATTGGCTCCTAATGGCACCAACAAGGCATAGACTACTTCAGGCTATTCAGGTTATGTTGCAACTGTTCAATTACCTGGGAATTACATTGAAGATGGCAAAGTCCAATATGTCTCCTGTACAGGACATTGTGTTCAACTGCACCCCTATGAATTCAGTCACACAGATGTCAGCCCTACCTCCAAAGAGAATAAGATCATTTACTAGACTGACACCGCCAGCTCAACTGGTCCTCATGGCCCTAGGGTCCATGTCAGCTGCCATTCTTTGAGTCCCTCTAGCCAGGTTCTTATGAGTTCTCCAATGTACCCTAGCAGTCCAGTGGTCTAGTCTGCTGCATCCATTGTCAACCCCAGACAGGCTAACTCGGATTTGCAGACACCATCTATAATGGTGGATCCTTACAGACCACCTGCATCTCAGAAGACCCTTCATTCTTCCCCCACATATAGCCACAGTGATCACGGAAGCCACCCTGTTGGGGGAGTGCATTTCCAGGGAAATATGTCCCAAGGCATATGGTCCACGACAGACACCAAATTGCACATAAATGTACTGGAGATGAGGGTGGTCCTTCTCATGTTCCAAACCTTTCAGGACTGCCTTCCTTTGGGTACAGTTGCAATTCTTGCAGACAATGTCATGATTTGGTACATCAAAATGCAGGGGGGAACCTGTTCATACCTGTTGCATAGGGACGCCACAAGGACTTGGAAATGGGCAATTTCTTCAGACTGCTTTCTCATTGCAACACATCCCAGGAGAGTCCAACGTTCGGGCGGACAGACTCAGCTGATCGATCTTAAGTCCACACGAGTGATCTTTGAACCAACCAGCAGCAAATCAATTATTCAGCCGTTGGGGCCAGCCTTGCAGCGACCTTTTTGCCTCTCCCCTAAACAACTGCAGTAAGTACTTTGCACTGACACCACCCCCACCCCAACCCCCACTGGGGGAGTCACCCAGGGATGGTCTGCATCATGACTGGCCCCCGGGTCTCCTCTGTGCTCATCCCGATTCCCCTGACACCCAAAGTTCTACAGAAAGCCAGCAGGTTGAAGACCAATCTAATCCTCATTACCCCTTACTGGCCTTGTCTCAGGTATGGTTCCCCTTCCTGCCGTCTCACAGCAAATATCCTCCATGCATACTGGATCCCAGACGGGATCTGATTTCCCATCTGTCAGAACACCAGATTCCCAATCTTCAATCCCTCAAATTGACCACTTGGTTTCTGCACTTCAAGTAATTGTACAAAAGTGCAGGCTAGTTTCCCCGGTTCGGGAAATTATTCTTGCTTTTCAGAAGTCCTCCACCAAGAAAGTATATTGTAGTAAATGGAAGGGATTTTTCATTTGGGCTTTACAGAGGAATATTGATCCCTTTTCTGCTTCAGTCCTGGACTTTCTTATGTTTTTGCAGCTCACTTTTCCAGCACAGAGCTAGCTTTTCCACTATAAAATTGCAACTTGCAGCTATCCCAAATTTCCATGTAGAGAAGGATAATAGTTTTTCTTCTACTGTCTCCACTTCTAAACTGTGTAGGGCTTTTATGAAAGAGTTTTGGGATTTTTCGTCTCAGGCCTCTGATAAAAATATCCTTACCCTCCTTGTGGTCTCACCTTGGTACTTCAGAGACTCACTCAGACCATTTGAACCTGCTAGCTCCTTTGATTTAAAATGTTTGTTGAAACACTGCCTTTCTAGTGGCCATTACTTCAAATAGAAGTTTGTCGTAATTGCGAGCTGTCACTTCAGAACCACCATATATAACTTTTTTTTAAAGATGGTCTTTCACTCGGAACAAATCCATCCTTCATTCCAAAGGTCGCTTTAGAGGCAAATATTAATGAGACCATTCACTTCCCTGTATTCTTCTCCAATAAAGATGCTGCATTCATTGGATGTAAGTTGTGTTTCTGTTTACAAAGAACTAAATTACACAGGAAATCTGAACAGTTCATTGTCTTATCACCAAATAGGTTAGGCCAGGCTGTGTCCAAAATCACTTTAGCCAAGTGGATTATGGATTGCATTTCTACAGTTTACTTCCAAGAAGGTAGGACACTTCTCCATCCAGTTAGAGCTCACTCTAGAAGGTCTATGTCTACTAAGTCTGCATTCTCTGCAAGGACTCCTATTGATGAAATTTGTGCTGTAGCTATCTGGTCCACATCTCATACCTTTGTTTCTCACTACAAGTTAGTTATTTCTTAAGACATAGCATCCTTTGGCTCAGCGGTGCTCAGGCATATCCTTCTTTGTGGTCCTCCCAGGGTTTATGTAGCTGGGGACTCTGACCCATTCATGATGCATAATGAAACGGACAGCATCAGATTAGAAGTTATGTACTTACCATAACTTGGCATCTGTGTTCAGTTTCATTATGCATCACATCTTACCCTCCTTCCCCCCCATCCTGTTGCAGCTGAGAGCGATTTAGAGAATAAGGGAACCCAGAGGTTCCTAGTTTGGGCTCCAGTTGGTCATTTTCTTTGTCCAGTATTATAGATCTAGCTATCTTTCTGAAGCAGCAGCAAACTCGATCTGAGGGGTTGAAGAGGAGTGAGGCATTATGGGAGGCGGAGGAGTTTGAGGCTTGGATTGTATGTCTGGAAGAAATGGCCGAGTCAGGTTCAAAGACCCATTTGTGATGCGTAATGGAATTGGCCAACACAGATGCGAAGTTATGGTAAGTACATAACTTCTATTAATTCTGGTCCTACTCTTTCTAATAAGGATGGGACAATTATTGAAAGGTATGGGGGAATGTGTATTCTTTTGCAACTCTAATTTGCAGAATTTTGGAATTGTCATACTCAGTTTGTTCTGACATATTGTGAAGGTATAAGGCACGTTTTATCTGCAGTTTCTTCTTGTGAAGAAAAGCTGCTTTAAATAATTTACCTTCTTTTTGCACAGGTCACCACTCATTGTTTGCAGTGTGTGTGTATGAGTCTTGATACTTCATACAGGGCTATGGCCAATGTTAATGTTTTAAGGAGATTTGCTTGGCTGCATTCTCAGAACCTCCTCGATGATGTAAAAGATGAGATTCTAAATTCTCCATTGGTTAGATATTTAATGTTTGGCCCCTCTGCTGCTGAGGTGATCAGTAAGTGTGATGAAAGGGGCAAATTGATCCAGGGTCAGCCCTGCTTTTCCTAATATCCAAGGGATTTTTTTTCCTCACCCAAGTTTGGAAAAAAAAACAGAACAAACCGCCTCAACAGAATTCAGGTAAATAAGACATTTAAGTAGAAATGGCAAGGAGGTTACAAAAAGGTCTCAAGCCTCCTGAAACGAAGGACAGTCCAGCGAGTCTGAATGATTGTTCAAGACCTTGTGACCCTGCCCCACCCTGGCCCCTTTTCTCTTCCAGAAAGTCTGAATCTCATTTTTTTTCTTTTTGGCAACAGATTGTTTCAGACAAATGAGTTCTGACAATCATTAAGGTTACAGATGGCAGTAAGAGGACATTCCTCAACCTGCAGATGTTTTTCATCATATGCTGTCCCAGGGAGTGATATTGAAGGACGTTCCTTATGGCAAAGAAATAAAATCCTTGTAGACCAGTTCAGAATCTTTCTTTTCTAAACCTGTTTGTGACAGTGCCCAAATCCTACTTGTCGCTTCAGAGCCTGTTATATCTTCTTCCACTTTCAAGTTTCCTGACAAAGTACAGTTTTGTACCTACCATAAATGTAGATGTTCGAGTGCTAATACAGCTGCAGTAATCACAGATGGGTTTTCTGCCGTCAGGCGGGTCCTCAGTCGGCCGAATTCCAAAGTCTAGGTCCGGCGTCGGTTGTTGTCGCTTTCTTTCCTGACGTCAGTGCAACAGGGGTATACAAGACACAGCCGACGCCATTTTCTTCAGTCTTTCTTGCCCCAGATGTCAGTTGCCCCCAGAAGGAAGGCAATACATAAATTATATATATATATATATATATATATATATTCATGCAATGCAATATAATCAAAAATCAGTAGTTGCAAGCAAATATACCATAGAAGGATAACCCAATCAGGTTGTATGAGGAGGGGTTAGCCCCTAGGCCTTTACTAAGAGGGGAAGGAGGGAGGGAAACCTGTACTGCAGCTGTATTAGCACTCGAACATCTACACTTATGGTAGGTACAAAACTGTACTATGTTCATCGTGCATACAGCTGCAGTAATCACAGATGGGTAGAATCCCAAAGCTACGCACAGGGTGGTAGGCACTAGGTGGAACTGGGATGAGCCAGAATGCCCTGCAACACAGCAGTGGCAAAGCCTGCTCTAGTTTTGGAGTATAAGGGCAGGTGATAATGTTTGGTGAAGGTATGCACAGAACTCCAAGTGGCTGCCTCCAAAATATCTTTGTTGGGAACTCCTCTGAGGAAGGCTGTAGAGGTAGCTGTGGCCCTGGTGGAGTGGGATCTGATGCCTGTAGGGACAGATTTTCCATGAAAGGAGTAACAAAACTGTATGCAGTGGCCTATCCATTTTGAAATTGTCTGTTTGGTAACTGGCTTCCCTTGAGCTCCCACAGCATAGGACACAAAAAGTTGTTCTGATTTCCTGAAAGGCTTTGTTCTGTCCAAATAATAACGTAGCTGTCTATGGATGTCTAAGGAGTGTAGCAGCCTTTCCCCTTTGTTTTGAGGATTGGGGTAAAAGGTAGGTAAGTGTATGGCTTGATTTAAAGCTACCCTGGATACCACTTTAGCCATAAATGACAGGTGGTTCAAAGGGAAACCCTGTCCTGATGGAAGATGAGAAAGGGCTGCACAGCCATGAGGGCTTGTAGTTCCGAAACCCTACGAGCTGAGGTAATGGCCAGAAGGAAAGCGGTTTTCCAGGACAAATATTGCAAATCTGTTGAGGCAGCTGGTTCAAAGGGAGGCAATGTTAATTTTTCTAGAATGTAATTAAGATCCCAGGCTGGTATTGGTTGTTTCCTTGGAGGTCTTATATTCTTAGCCCCTCTGAGGAACTGTCTTAAGAGTGAGTGAGAGAATAAGGGTGGATCAGTGTTGAATTCTGCAGAAATGGCTGACGCATGGATTTTGATGGAGGAGAATGAAAGTCCACTGTTCAACAGCTCAGCTAGATACTGTAATATCTGAGGCAAATTCATTTTCTAGGATCCTGGCCTTTTTTCTCATTCCAAGAGCAAAACCGTTTCCATTTTGCAGAGTAAGCCTTTCTAGTAGATGGCCTTCTGGCCTCCAAAATGACATCCTGTGCCTCTTTGGAGAGTAGGGTCTGTTGTGGTGTTAAAGAATTTTCCATGCAGCGAGATTGAGTGTTTTCAGCTGACTCTGAAGAGTTTTGTAGCTCTGCTGAGTCAGTAGAAGAGGCATTAGAGGTAGGGACCAGGGAGGAGTATGCGTTAGGCTCCTCAGGAGTGGGTACCAGTGTTGCCTTGGCCAGTCTGGAGCAATCAGTATCATCTTCGGTCTGTCTGCTCTTGCTTTCAAGAGCACCTTGGGCAGAAGAGGCAAAGGTGGGAAAGCGTAAACTGTCCATGCTGCCCAACTGAAAGAAAGGGTGTCCACTCTCCAGGCCTTTGGATGAAAGGTCCTTGAACAGAACTTTCCCAATTGATGATTCCTGTGGGAGGCGAAGAGATCTATGTCTGGCCTTCCCCACGCTTGGATTATCTTTGTAAACACTTGAGGATGCAACTTCCACTTGTGTGGGTCTGTCATATTTCTGCTTAAATTGTCTGCCAGCGTGTTTTCCAAACCTGGCAAGTACTGTGCTTGAAGTTCGATTTGCCAGTCCAGAGCCAAGTTCCAAAGTGACATGGCTAGTCTGCACAGGGGGTATGAATGTGTTCCTCCTTGTTTGTTTATGTACCACATTACTGTGGTGTTGTCTGTTCTTATCAATAATTGCCCTGGATGCAGGAGGTCCTTGAAAGCTGTAATTGCATTTATCACTGCTAGCATTTCTTTTTGATTGATGTGAAGGTGCTTTTCCTTTTGGGACCATTTGCCCTGAATGCACCTGTCTGTCATGTGCGCCCCCCCCAGGCGTAGTCTGAGGCGTCTGTTGTGATGACTTGATTTGCTTGAGGCTTGCAGAATGGAAGACCTGTGTTTGTTTGACATGCTTGGGTCCACCATAGAAATTCCTTTTGCAAACATGGGATTATTGGTATTATTGTTTCCAAACTGTGGCTGTGTTGAGACCATAGGTTTTTTAGGTACCATTGAAGTTTCCTCATGTGCAACTTTGCACATGGGATTAAAAGAATGCAAGATGCCATGAAGCCCAGAGCCTGCAGGATTTTCCTTGCAGTGAGCCTGGTACAATTTGCTAGCATTTTGAAGTACTGAGTTAGTTGCCCCTGTTTTTCTGGCGTGAGATAGGCCATCTGGGTGTTTGTGTCCAGGTAGGCACCCAGGAAAGTTATTTTCTGAGATGGTGTTAGCCTGGATTTCTCTTTGTTGACTGTGTATCCCAGAGAATTCAATAACCGTGTTACATAAGCCAGATGTTCCAGAAGTATGTGCTTGCTGTCCGCTTGGATCAGGCAGTCATCCAAATAAGGGTAAATTTGTATCCCTTGAAGTCTGCAGTAGGCAATTACTGATGCCAGGCATTTCGTGAATACTCTGGGCGCAGTAGATAAGCCAAAGGGCAATGCAGAGAATTGATAGTGGATTGAACCTGCAAGAAATCTGAGGTATCTTCTGCAGCTTTGTCTGATTGGGACATGCAGGTATGCCTCCTTGAGGTCCAATGTTACCAGACAAAACTCCTTGCCCAGCATGGGAAGAAGCTGCTGTAATGTGAGCATCTTGAATTTTGGTACGAGTAGAAATGTGTTTAGGATGGATAAGTCCAAAATGGGTCTCCAGTCGGTTCCTTTCCTTGGTACCAGAAATAGTCTGGAATAAAAACCTTGACATTGTTCGTGAGTTGGTACCTCTTGAATAGCTTTCATGTCCATGAGCTTTGAAATTTGTATTTGTGCCTCTGCCCTTTGATGGTGTGGCAGGTTTGGCATGCCTCTCATTTTTGGAAGAGTGTGAAAATGAAATCTGTAGCCTCTGTTTATAATGTCCAGGATCCATTTGTCTGTTGTGATAATATGCCAATTTCTTGTAAATAATGCCAGCTTTCCTCCCAAGGGTGCTGCCAGCTGAGACTTGCTTGGCATGAAAAGGAGGAAGTCATTGAGTTTGTTTCCTGTATTGTTGTGCACTGTCTTCGCCACCTCTTGGTGCTGGAGTTTGCCATTGTCTGCCTCTATATGATCCTTGAGATTGTCCTCTGCCCCTTGTGCGCCTGTATCTACCTCTTTGGGGCTTGTCCTTGACTAGAAAGGACCAGTTTTTAGAAGGCCAATTTCTGCTAAAACATGGTGGTTGAACCTGTAGAAAAGCTTTGACAGTTTGCATAGATTTAGCTTTTTCTTCCATTTTCCGTAGTATCTCCTCAGCATTAGTACCAAATAGTACATCCTTTTGTAAAGGAGCATCTAGTAGTTTAGCTTTAACATGATCAGACAAGATTTGTTCCCTAAGCCAGGCATGTCTACGGATGACTGATCCTGTAACAGCAGCTCTACTTGAGGCCTCTAAGGCATCATAGCCACATTGTAAGGTGTGTTTACCCACTTGTTCTGCACTATGCATCATATCCTGCAACTCCTTCAAATCTGGTTCAGGTTGAGACATTTTATTTCTTAATTGTGATAATAGAAACTGCTGATATTTAAGCATATGGAACTGACAATTTAAGGCCCTCATGGCTAGGGTGGCCGAGGTATATACCTTTTTTCCCCACCTTTCTAAGGATCTAGACTCTCTCTCGGAGCAGTAGAGGCCTTCATTCCCTTGGGGCCTTGAGAAATGGTTTCAGGGTCAGCATCATGGCTTTTGTAAAGAAATTGGTGCGAGTTAGGAACTCTGTAGTACCTATCAGGCTTGACTGGGGCAGGAGGCAGGGAATCCGGATTAAGGCAAGCCTCCGAGTAAACATCATCAAGTATGTCCAAGACAGGAGGTATCGCCAGAGGTCTGTGTTGAGGTAACAAAAGAAATTCCCTAAGTCTTTTCTTGGAATCAGAAAAGTCTTGGCCTTCCCAATGGAAGTGTTCCCTCAGGGTGTGCAAGGTTTCCCCAAAAGAAAAATCCTCTGGGGGAGATACAGACGGAATGGACTGCTCTGCATCAGAATCTTCAAAAGGGGAGTACGAGTGTTCCTCTACATCAGAATGTTCTGACAAAATGGAGCCCTGGTCCGAAGAAGGAGAATCTTCCTCCACTCTGGGTCTCTTGTCTGGAGGGGGTTGGGAACCCCTGATAAGAGTAATTAAATCCTCAGCCATTTTAAGCATCTGCTTTTTAGGCATGGGGCCTGGAGATGGGCCCTGTGCAACAGGCCTCTTGGGATGCATGGCTGATTTGGACTTAAAGGCCTTAATGGAAAAGGAAGATGAGGGTCTAAAGACACCATGGGTGGAAGTGGACCTGTCCACATTAGGAGGCTCAGCACTCACAGTGGCTTCGGTGGTTGTAGTCTGGGTATGGGCCGAGGTACCTGCGGTCTCGGTTACAGAAGACACCGCCAAAGAGGTGTCGTTGGTAGTCAGGGGCTGCATAGGCGTCTCGCTGAGAACCGGACCACGTGTAGCAGGTTTTGGCGTGGTGTCGGTGGAGACCGCGGACCTCACGCGTCGGTCCTTGTGTTTTTTGGACAAAACGGTAGTCGGAATCTCCGACATTTTATAATCAAAGGCTTTACCAAAAAAGTGTTGGGCGAACTCCGCCCGACGCTTAATAGTGCGTTTATTGAAAGTAGCGCAAAAGCGACAGCCCGAGACGTCGTGGTCTGGGCCTAAACAAGGTATGCAAAGGGAATGGAAATCCTTATGCGGTATTTGTTTCCCACAAGAAATACAATTGTTAACTTTGTCTGACATCGGTCTGAGGCAAGAAAAGTTTCCCCAACTGGGTACTTAGCTTTAAAGAAGACTTTGGTTCCAATTTTTCGTAAATTCAGGAGCTGGCCGACCAGCACTTGCGAACTGCTTCTGCTTCGGGCACCGCGCGGCAAAAAAGACTGAAGAAAATGGCATCGGCTGTGTCTTATATAGCCCTGTCGCACTGACGTCAGGATAGAAAGCGACAACAACCGACGCCGGACCTAGACTTTGGAATTCGGCCGACTGAGGACCCACCTGACAGCAGAAAACCCATCTGTGATTACTGCAGCTGTATGCACGATGAACATCACTAGACTTAAAAAAAAAAAATGCTTATCACATTCCTATTCCTCCAGATTTAGATGTTTAAGGTTTTGTGTATCTGGATTATATTGTTAGTCCTGTGCACCGAGAATATTCACAAGGTGTCTAGCTCCAGTTATAACTCATTGAAAGCTACAGAGTATCCACATTTTTCCATATGTAGACAACATGTTTATCTTTGCAGATTCTCTTTCCAAGGTGTCAGGAATCTCTCTCGGGAGAGTGATCTCTTGCACAAACTGGGATTAGGGTTCACTTAAATCTATTTGACATTTTTTAGTTTGATTAAACGTAGAGCAGTGAAATTCATGCATCCCTGAACAAACTCCTGGTGTTGGTACTCACTGAAAAACTAGTAGTGTTTAAAAAGTTGTGAAATAAATGAAAAAAAAAAAGTGGCAATCAAAGGGGTGGGGACAGCTTCAGAGTGCAACTGCAACAATCAGTTGGGGTAGGGACATCTTCAAAGTGCTAATCAGCACAGCCCAATGTTTTACTGTACATTACCATAATGAGAACCAAAGCTTTGCAGTACAACAATGAATTATTAGCTGTTTGTGAACAAACAGGCCCAATGTATCCCAGATTTAATGAGACAGAAACAGAATTCAAGCTAGTGGAAGTACAGAGTTACCTTCATTTCTGAGCACTGTTACCGAATGTCAAACATCACATCAGAACACTACTTTTTCAGAAACACATTTTGTTGCTTCTAAACATTGCATACTCAAGTCAGCTCTTTGGCTCAGAAGGGCTATTTTCCACCAGTTCCTACATTCCCAGAACATTTTTATCTAGTTTGGAAGTTGTTTCCAAAAACAGTTGGTCTCCAGTGGCTGCTAGTTCAAAATGATGGAGTGAGATGTCATCTATTAAATGTGCAAGGTTCCAGTGCTGCTGTTCATCTAAGTGGTTGACACCCATACCTTTTCCCCAGTGAGAAACAAGAGTTCTGGGTCCTTGTGTACACTTGATCTTAAAACAGTAAACTTTACAACAGTTTTAGAAGGACTGTACCTTGAGGTCCCTGATCTCCATCTACACCATCAATTCCTCTTCCAATGACTCCCTTATCTCCCTTTTCTCCGTGGTCACCTAAAATAATAGAGAGGAAACATATGTTAGACAATATCAGTAGTTTACTTTCTGTACCTCACTGAATAATGGCACCGTATTTCTGAAGCATGCTAAGTATAATCTAAGCACTGGCAGGTATTAATACACAGACAAGTCAGAAGGAAGCCCAGTTTGATACTCTGGTATGTAAACCATGTTATTTTTATTTTCTGCTTATACCATGTGTGGGCTGTTTCATCAGTGGACAGCATGTGATCATTTTCATACATGTTACTGTATTCTGTGGTTTCTTTGAAATAATTTCATAAAAAGGAGCACTCAAAGCTTTGAGAATTAATGGTAGATGCTTCCTGACACTAGTCCTTGAGTATAAGAAACCTGCACCAAAACTGAAGGATGTATTATTTGATCTAAGCAAAGAATGTTTCATCTTCAAGGCTTAAAGAACTCTCAAAACTTTCATCTGCCTGTAAGGGCAAGGACAATAGCCTCACCTCATGTCAAGATAGGCAGAGGATTAGTATGCTCTATAAATAGCCTTAGCAGAGCTTCCCGGGTGGGCTTCGCATGATTATTCTGAGTTGCCAAACCTCTGCTTGCCTTTATGTAGCTAACTGTCCACACTTGCTGATGGTCCATCTTCCCACTGGCCCAAATGGCCATCAACTAGCCCATGGCATGCAGCACAGTATAAGCAGTGTTTCCTGGTATTGGGTCAATTTTGGGAGTACGGCACATGCCACTGTAATGCTATGAATGTAGTTTGAAGACAGGATTGTGGGGGTTAGGTGTGCCATTTATTAATGAAAGTGTTTGCCAGCAGTGAAGTAACTGGATCTCGTCAGTGGCTATAGCTGTTGTGTATTAGTACACATCAAGTACACTGCAACAAGAATTAAACATTCTTCATTCAACTAGCATTTCTTAGCATATTCTCAGTTTATATTAAATTAGCGGCAGATGTAGCAATACATTTATTGCTAGGTGTGCACAATGACTGAATTCCGATGCATGTTTGTACCGATCCCACTTATTTTGTGTGATGACCCTTCCTGAATGCATTAATGCCCACTTCAGTTCTGACTCTAAACTTCACAGATATGAGTCATTTCTAGTAGTAAGATTTTTTTTAGTTACTCAGTAAATCATTGCCCTTAACTATATCTGAGTGAGTGGGACTGTGAGTTAAACACGGAATTGGGGTGATGAGAGGAAGAGTGTTGAAGTTGACTGGCAAGTGTCAGTGCATGTGGATGTTGGGGAGGGTGGCGCAATACAATAAGGTCGTACCCTGTTTTGCAGGTCTCTAAAAATTTGAGATTTTTATTTCAGTATTATTGTCCTGCTGGAGTTAAAGATAATGGTACAATAAGCATGACATCTGCTTTGGTTTTACCTTGGGCTAAGCACATCATCTTCTGCTCTGTGTGCATGTGTTTAAGAGCAGCTGGCAATACTTCATACTTTTTTTTTTCCATGTTGGGTGGATGCATTATGTACAAGATTGCAGGGTAATGGATGGTGGTTATATGATCAAGAGAATGTTTGGAAAGGAGGTGTCAGGCAGTGGTAAGTGTTTCATCATTCAGAGTATGCCTGGCTTCAGGTATATATTACCTATAATTCAGTGTCCTCTCTACCTGCTGTAGTGATAGCTCTGAGGGCTTTATCAGTTTCAGATACCACAGATGATCTTAAAGAAGTCCATACCCAGATTGAGATGGGTATTAAAAGATGTGAGTTTCTTCCGTGGTGGCACCAGAACTGCCTTACAGATGTCTGTGTGGCTAAACCATCAGCCAAGCAGGCATTACAGGAGTCCTACAAGCCTCACCCTGATCTTTTGTGACATGAACAGGAATTGGAAGGTGCACCGGTACTCTTATCTTTTTCCACACAATCCTTTGACTTTAGCCTGAGTGCTCAAAACGTTCAGAATTTCAGGTTAGTCACAAAGCAGATGACTGAAATCTTGTATTTTCTGTTCCAGAATTTGCTTTTAGATTCATCCCACCTCAGTCACTGGCACTTGGTAGTGCATTGATGAGGACTTTGCATCCTTTGTCTCACACACACAGTGGCCAAACATGTATGTAGTGCTCCATCATTTTGTTAACCTTGCCATATTTCCATTGTAGAAAGTGCAGCTCATGCCAGAACAAGTTTTTATTGCACCCCCAGAGAGAGAATCCTGTCAGCTGGGTAGATGGAGAAAAGTTTTTTTTTCCAAAGTGCTCTCTGCTAGTTTATTTTCTACATAAGGTATCTGGCCTTCTTTTGTAAAGGCATTTTAGACCTTTCCTGTTTATCAGTTGAAAATTTTCAGCAAGCAATGAAGAATAGAAATCATAAAAACACTTAATGAACATCAAAGCTTTTGTTGCATGGGTGCAAGCAACCCTGTAGCCCCTTGTGCACAGAAACCCCTTACACCCCTAACTGCAAGCAAATATATATACGTGTGTGTATATGCATGAACTCCATGTTGTACAACAGTGAATTGCAAAATTCACAGGTTGCTGTACGTGTTTTTCAACATAACTTTCTCTGTAATCGGACTTTCTGTCAAACTTTCCATGTACTGTATGAACTTTATTTTTCAGCACCCCAGGATAAGCTAGAACTGAGAGAAAATACCAACATTTCATCAAAAGTGAAGGCTCAGCGCAAAAAAAAATGTAGCAGGGACTAATATCCAGTTTATCCTGTGGTCAGCTTCTTGTTTGGCTTTCCCTTTAACAACTTCTTTTGCATCTTATCCTTGAAATTTGCTCTGGATAAGTTATAGTTCCACAGTTGTAAATAGTCTCCCATACAGATTAGAACAGTTACTTATCACAGTTAAAGAATTCTGTACTGGCAGTTGGCCATTAAAGACATCCACCATCACTGTGCAAGGTTCCTGCAATATTAGAGCATTTATGGCAGAAGGTAGGGACTCCTCCAAAGAAATGCAAGAAAAATAGACGCAGAATAACATTTTGGGATTTCTGCTAACAAATGTCCCCTTGTTCCCAAGAAAACCTAGATATCTCACTGCTTTTTCCTCAGTAAAGTGTTCTGGTACTTGCTGTAGATTGCTTTCTGTTATTGCTGGAAATAAGTGGTAATGCTTTTTAGACATGAAGTAATGTTAGTTGCACATTGTGGTGAATCCTGAGGTTACGGTTCAAAGTATACCCTTTAGGAATCTCCCTAGTAAATTCAAAGGGCCATGGAACTTGCATTAGGCCTGCTGTATAGGGTGCACGTGGACATCACTTAGTGTGTGTGTACGCACGTTGCACCTTGTGCATACTAGTGGTTCCTATGTGTGGCTGTGAAGTACATTGTGTGTGCCTAATCCTATGCCTGCAGTGATGGGAGGCTAAATAGCACAGTATCCTATTCGTTATTTATCTTGGTCCTATTACCGTAGCATTTCTACACTCACCATATAATTGCCTATCACAATTATACTTCTACTTCCTAAGGGACCCAAACCACTGTAACTTTTTTGGCCAGTAGATAAAATACGGTCAGCCTGGTCCTAAACGTTAAGTGCATCAATGCAGCATATTAAGAAACAAACCAGGAGGCCAGGCAGGTATACATATCCTGGGGTCTTCAGAAGTCTGATCTACTGATGAATTAGCTGACTAGCATTCAATTTTATTAAGGTGTTTTTCTTAAAACACACTGAATAAAGTGAGAGTAAGCATAAAATAAAAATAATATATAAAATGAGTTAAATTAACAAAAAAAGAAATGGAAAACCAGCTAGCATGTATTATCTGGCCCTTTCAAATGCAGTACCAAAAACATATGTTTTAAGAGATCTGCAGAAGCCAGCCAATAATGGACACTCCTTAACCACTGAAGTAATGTCCACAGTCAGAGTGCTTGATATGCAGAAGACCAATCACCAGACTTTTCATGTGGGGATCCCCTATGTGGCCAAACATAGATCCTTAATTGGGGTATGTGGCTCCACTAACTCTTTCAGATAAGATTGGTCCAGGCCATTTATAGACAAGTACATAAACCCAAAGCCTTCAAGATTATCCTAAATCAAACTAGCAGCCAGCATAGACTGTGCATAATAGGAGTAATATAATCAAGATACAGTGAGGCTAAGGCATGAACTACTACTGAGAGAGAAGCTTGAGGCAAAAAAGTGTTTTTCCTAGATATGCTTCTTAAACAGAAACATGAAGATTTTACAAATGCAGACACTGACTCTTGCAGTGTCAAGATATGGTCTAAGATAATACCTAGTTCAAGCGTCTTTCCAACAGTTGAACTTGTTCCTGTCATACAAAATGCAATTTGGGTGTGAAAGGATACACAAACCCCTCAAAGTAACAAACTGCCATAGCCTGTATTTTGCAGGTGTTCAGTTTAAACCAGTTTACAAGAAAACCAACAGTGTAGGCATACAGATGGCCAGCTAAGAAAACAGACTAGGCTTCAAGATGGCCAGCTAAGGAAAAGCAAGAGTGTAGGTTTCAAGATGGCCAGATGACTAAGAATTACATATGTGCTGTTTCATCCTATGGGAAGAAGAAGAGGTAGAATTACTTGTTGCCAGCATAACTACAGTATGCTAATCCCCTCTATCTAATAAAAGCATAGAAACCGATCAATACTGGGCCTAAGATCGAATCATTTGGAAATCCACAAGCCAATGGGCATGGTGACGATACATTTGAGCCTGAACAAACCCTTTGGAAATGGTATGAGAGGTCAAGGTGTAATCTGAAGTAGGCCCACAGAGGACATGACACAGTATGGCTTTAGCTGTTCAATCAATAGGCCACTGTCAACAGCATCTGATGTTGCTGAGAGATCCAGTAGGACAAGTACTGAATAGGAATGCCAGCTCAGATGATGTCATTTTCATTCATTCCTCAACTTTTAGGTTTGGATCCAACTCGTCCGCTTTTTCCAGCTCATGGAACACAAACTCTTGAGTTTCTTCCTTACCCATAATGCACTAGTCCCCTACCGTATCTCAGATCTCATTTGCCACCTTTGTTTACAGATATGGTCGCTGTTAGCTCTTGTTTCTTGTGAGTAAAAGTAGAATTTATACATCTAACCTTTTTTCTTATTGAATTGTATCCTGTCTTGCCCTTCCTACATTTTTTAGTGTATTTTCTGAATACCATAGTTGGTATTCGCCTTTCTTTTTCCAGTATACCTTTGAGGTAGTCCCTTAAATTAACATTGCTGGAAATATTTCATTTTCTTTTTTCACTGTATCTAGAAATTAAAATTAAAAAAAAAAAAAAAAAACTTTCCTTTTTTTTATACTGTGCTGTTATTGTTGGTGGCTTTAGATATGGCTGAATAACTCTAGAGTTTTAAAAAATGTAAGGCTTGTGGCCATAAGATTCCGTTATTGGATGACGCAATGTGTGTTTATTGTTTAGGCCTGGCCCATTTAAATTCTGCATGCGGTATATGTAAGGCCTTTAATCAGAGGGAACTTGTAGACCACAGAAATAAACAAAAGAGGACTGCTACCTTTAATATCATCTGATACAGCACCTAGGGCTCAAACCCCTGAGAAGGTTGATTAAAAAAAAAAAAAAAAAGAGGGCAAAAAACATCCCTCAGACCATTCAGGTTCTTCTGCTCCAAGCTCAGAACAGCCTCTAAAAATATCAAAACCTTCAGATATGAAGACAAAATCCTCCTACCCTACTACTTCAGATCCAAAATCTATGACATTAGATCTGACCCAAAAAAAAAAAAGCACAAGGATGGGGTCATCGCAGATCTGGTCTTCACCTTAGGATTCAATATCTTGTCTTCCATCTCCTTTCCTGGAAAGACGTCCGCATTCTAGGATTTTGTCTGTTGCTTCCTCATCTGAAGTTGTTAATCTTCCTATTCATCACAGATGGGTTCGGTTCCAAGCCCTCGGAACCGAGTCGGCCTTGTACCAAGCTTGCGTGCACCAAAATCTCTCGAGCTAAGCTGCTACCCACAATGCCCTTCACTCAGTTACCTCAGATCTAGTTTGCCGCATAGCCATATAGCAGTGTTTCATCGAGCTCTCCAGCTAAGTGTTATATTTTTCAAATTTTTATAAGTATTTGTGAGTTCTTTCTTGTCAAATTATTATTTTTCTCTAATTACTCTCAGCTACACCCATAGGTATCTCTCTTCTCGTACCATTGTTGGTATTTGCCCTCTTTACCCTTGTGGTATTCCCAATACCATTGTTGGTATTTCCCTCTCTCTCTCAAACTTTCCTTTCTAGTTTTGCATTGTGTTTTTTTTTCTATTATGTCTGAAAAGAAAAGGACTACAGGTTTTAAACACTGCTCTTCTTGCATTGGTAAACTACCTAATAGCGATCTGCATGAGGAATGTGTGTATTGTTTGGGGGTTCCGCACTTATCAGCAAAACCTCCCTGTGACATTTGCGCCAGTTTCAGTCAGCGGACGCTGAAAGAAAGACTAAATAAGTTAATCCTCAAGGGCCTGCTTCCTTCTCCTTTTTCGGAGGCTATTTCTGCGTCGGTCCTCCTCCTGTGGACAAAAAATGTCCTCGTTCTGATCCCTCTTCACCGGCTGGTGATAGGGACAAGCCTCATAAGCACAAGGCCCATAAGACTACTACTGAGCATCGAATCGTCTCCTCAGCTCAGAGTTTGGCTCCAGTGGTACATACAGAAGTGGCTATGATCGCCTCGTCGGCAGCAATGACTATGGCTCCCACTGTAACTTTGGTTCCAACCAGTTTGCCTGTCTCTACCTCAGCACCGATGTTCCCCATCTCCACTCCGACATTGGTTCCGACAACATCTTCGGAGCCACTATTGACCTCCACCCCAGCTGTGACTTTGGCTCCAAGCCCGTTCTCCGCCCCAATTATTCCCCTGCTGCCAGTTTCTAAACTGGAATCCTCTGTGCCGTTTTTCAATACATTACGGACCCAGTACTCCCCATCTGTGGATCTATTTGCTGGACAAGCTTTCAGCCCCTTTTTGGACCAGCCTGATTCCCCCTCAGGGGCATCGGTAAGGTCCACCAGGATACTGTCTGAAGTGGATGTGTGGTGCGCCTCTTTGATCAGCTGCTGACCGCCAGGGAACTTACAAATTTTCCTAGAGCCCATCCCACTCCAGGTTTTGGGTCCATTGCCCCGGTGACCCCCCACATATTCTCCTCCCTTGGACCCCTCAGTTCCAAGGCTCATATTTCTGACATCTACGAGAGGACCCCTTGCCTCGGAGCCAACAACCGTGTCTGAGGCCCCTTTGGGTGTTGGTTCTATCGGAACTCACCCTTCCTCAATCTCATGCTTGGGGGGGGGGGTGGAACCCACAGTTCCGGCCACGGTTCCAGTTGTGTCCCTGGTTCCGTCTTCGGGTCTGAGGCTGACTCCCATCCCGGTTTTGCTTGAGGCTCCGTCCCTAGGAGCGGACCACATGGAGCGGGGTGTGACCCCGTTTCCGAAATTTTCTTCTTCGGTTCCAGGCTCCCATTCTTCTTCAGGCAGGGCCTGCTTTCCAGGTGATGGAGAGGGTGCTTGCTTCGAGCAACCCTCCTAAGTCGGACCTACCACCTGTACCCTGTGAGCTGCAGCTATCAAAGGCCAC
Source organism: Protopterus annectens (assembly GCF_019279795.1). Lineage (NCBI taxonomy): Eukaryota > Metazoa > Chordata > Ceratodontiformes > Protopteridae > Protopterus > Protopterus annectens. Next base: position 1,348,985,438 of record NC_056746.1, on the reverse strand, counting down.
CCCCCAGGACTCCGAGAGTGCAAGACCCAGGAGACCCCTGTATAGGGTATTTCTCTTTCTGAGTCTTTGGATGCTCCCACCCGAAGAACCCCCTCAGAAACGGGCATGTAAGAGGAAACCGACTCCCCAGAGGAGTCCCTCATGGAAGATACGGACTATGATGAGGAGGAAGGGCCCCACATTCACCCCCCTGACAATGTCTCATTTGGAGACATTCTGGAAATTTTGAAGCAGAGGGGTAACTGGAAGCCCACCAATCCTTCCTTGGAAGAATCCGTATTCCTGCAGGCCTTCCGCTCTTGGCCCTCTACTTCTTGGGTGACCCCCCCCCTGATGAGTTATTCAGGCTCATCGTGCCGCGGGCATGGAAGAATCCAGACACCATTGGGGCCATTCCCAGGAGATCAGATAAGATACTCTCCCCTCCAGAGGATCAACCCCATTGGTCTAGAGGTTTGCCAGTAGACGCTATGGTGGTGGCGGTGGACATGAAAAAGGACCTTGTGGAGGAAAGTCCTGCTGTCCACCCACCCGAGAGTCCCAGGCAGTGGACAGGTTAGTGAAGTGAGTGAGTGCTTCAGCGACCTTTGCTGTCAGGTCTCTGAACTTTTTGGCACATTTTACGAGGCTCCAGAGAGATCTTATCTCTGAGTTCTCTGGAACCCTCACGGGTCAGGTTTCGGACGGGGCACGTGATAAAGTTGCTTCCCAACTTGCCACCCAACTCATCTATGAGGTTGCTGTCCCACGCAACCGAAGTGGCTGCTAGAGCTGCTGGTGCAGGTGTAGTTATGAGAGGCCATGCCTGGATGCGCATTTGTGACCTTGATGACTCCAAGTCTTCCTTTTTAAATGCCCCCTATCGAACCATCAGCTCTGTTCGGTTCTAAGGTCAAGGACATATTAGCCGAGTGTGAGCAGGACAGGAAGACCTTGTCTGCCGTGGGTCTTCATTTTTCCAAACCTCAGCGCTCCTCCAGGAACCAGATGAGTGGAGAGATGTGGCACAAAAAGTCTCAAGGTCCTTTCCGCGAGGCAGGTGATGAGGGCTCCCCCAGAGGCAGAGGGGGTTCCAATAATGAAAGATGCCTGAGGGTCCCCGAAATCAGGACTCCAGAGATTCTTTCTCGGGAAGACCGTATCAACGCTCCCCGATTGCTTTCCTCTGGAAGCAGTCGGGGCTCGTTTCTCTCTGCACCAAGCTGCCTGGCTCTCTATTACAAACGATCAGTGGGTGCAGAGAATAATTTCCAGAGGCTATCACATTCCCCTAATCTCGCACCCAAGACCTCCAAAATTCCTTCCCGGTGTCCCACCCAGTCAAAGGGAGGAGTCAAATAAGAAAGCTATGTCAAAAACGAGTCATCCAACAGGTCCCCCCACACCAGTGCGGATCAGAGTCTTACTCGAGATTATTTTTAGTGCCAAAAAAAACGGGGACTGGAGGCCCATTTTGGATCTTGGCCAGCTAAACAAATCAGTGGTTCAAACCAAGTTCTGCATGGTGTCACTATTTAATCCATCCTCCCTTTTCTTCGGGAGGGTGTGTGGATGTGCTTGATAGACCTCCGGGATGCATATTACCAAATCAAAATGGACAAATGCTCCAGGAGTCTCCTTCTCTTCCAACTGGGAGACTATCATTACCAATTCAGGGCCCTGCCATTCAGTCTCTCAACGGCCCACAGAGTGTTCACGAAATGCCTAGCAGTGGTCACAGCTCGTCTGAGTCTTCAGGGATTCCAGGTGTTTCTGTATTTAGACGATTGGCTCCTCTCCACCCCCACCAAATACCTCCTGGTTAGGGCCCTCTGCTACACTGTAATACTAGCGGAGTCGCTGGGCATCACCCTTTACTGGGAAAAATCATCCAACCTTCAGCCCTCACAACAATTGGAATTTATAGGGGCAGTATTCAACACTCAAGTCTGGTTTCTGTTCCCCCTCACAGGCTTCAGAGATTAAGGGCACAAGTTCAAGTGATATTCTGTCAAAGGTAGGTGGCTGCAAGGGAAGTTCTTCAGGCTCTGGGGTCAATGGTGGCAGCCATCCCAATTGTTCCCCTAGCCAGATTATATACAAGACTGCTACAAAGGCTCCTTCTGTCCCAGTGGATATCCAGTCTTCATCCCCTGAGCTCACAGATTATCATCACCAGTTTCTGCAAACAAGATCTCTGGTGGATGAGTACAGACGAAAATCTTTGGTGTCGCCCCTTCCAGGCTCCCCAACCCAGCGCCATGGTGACCACGAACACTTCCCTGATAGGGTGGGGAGGCCACTTCCAGGGAAAGTCAGTTCAAGGCACGTGGTCCAGCATAGAGGTCAACTAGCATATCAATGTCCTGGAGTTAAGAGCGGTTCTTTTGGCGTTGCAAGCATTCCATCTGCTCCTTCCGTCAGGAACAATTGCTATCCAGTCGGACAACGTCAGTCGTCTGGTACATAAACAGGGAGGGACCAAATCCTACCCCCTATGTCGCGAAGCCATCAGAATCTGGCATTGGGTGATAGCTTCCAACCGCTTCCTGATTGCAACGCATATCCCGGGGAGCTCCAACGTGATTGCAGACAAGCTGAGCAGATGCATCCTCCGTCCTCACGAGTGGTCTCTGAGTGTGACAGCAGAAATCTTTAACCGTTGGGGCCAGCCATGCTGTGACCTTTTCGCCTCCCCCCTCCTACTTTGCCCTCTCTCCCCCTCACGGGGAGTCACAGAGAGACGCTTTGACTCACGATTGGCCCGTGGGTCTCCTTTATGTTTATCCTCCAATACCTCTGATCCCGAATTTTTTTTTTTTTTTTTTTAAGGAAAGCTATTCGGTTGAGAAGCAAAGTGATCCTCATTGCCCCGTTCTTGCCTCGTCAAGTGTTGTTTCCCTTCCTCCGACCTCACCTGTTACAACCTCCTTCGATCCTGGATACTCGTCAGGACCTCATATCTCACCCACAAGGGCTGACCCCACCAAATCTATCCACTCTCAAGCTGACGGCTTGGCTTCTCCGCTTCTGTTCGTTGCCAGGCAGGAAACCTTTCCTCATCTGTCTGTGATATTATCCTGGCCTCCCATAAACCATCCACCAGAAAACTTTACAGGGACATATGGAAAAGATTCTCTATCTGGTCAGATAATCGGATGCTAAATCCGTTTTTAACTCCTGTAGCTACTATTCTTCATTATCTCTCTGAGCTGTTTGACACTGGTGCATCAACTTCCACCATTCGAGTCCATTTAGCAGCTATTTCCAACTTCCATAATGGTTCAGATGGAGTCCCACTTATTTCCACCCGACTTTGCAAGACCTTTCTCAAGGGAATTTTCCATAGCAGGCCTCCTATCAGGCAGCCGGTGGAGGCATGGAATCTCTCCTGGGTTCTCCATTCTCTCTCTCTACCCCCTTTTGAACCTGCTGCGACATGTGATCTAAACTTCCTGTCATGGAAATCCTTGTTTTTGGTGGCGGTCACTTCGGCCAGATGAATATCTGAGTTGCAAGCCTTATGCATTAAGAGCCCCTATCTGACCTTCCATAAGGACAGAGTATCACTTCGTACTAATCCATCTTTTCTCCCCAAGGTGGTTTCTGACTTTTTTTATTAACCAGTCCATTGAGCTCCCTGTATTCTTTCCAAATTATTCAAACAAGGGAGAATACTGTCTGCATTCATTGGATGTTCATAGACAACTGCGTTTCTACCTGGACAGAACTAAGTCTTTTCGGAAGTCGGACCAACTTTTCATTTCCTTTTCTAGTCCTAGAATGGGGTGTGCAGTATTTAAAGTTACTTTGTCAAAATGGCTCAGGGATTGTATTACCTTCTCATATTCGCTTACAAATAAATCTAGCCTGCTCAAATCAAAGCTCACTCAACTAGGGCTATTGCAGCGTCTGACTTTCATTCTTGGGCCTCTATGGACAACATCTGTGCAGCAGCCATTTGGGCTAAACCCCATACCTTCATCAAGCATTACAAATTGGATCTGATCTCCAGGGGAAGAGCGGTCTTTGGCTCAATGATTCTCAGGAATGTTCCTCCATAAGGGCCACCCAGGTTCTCCAAGTAGCTTGGGGATTCTGTCCCATCAGTGATGAATAGGAAGAAGATAAACAACTTCAGATAAAGAAGTTATGTCTTACCATAACGTTCCATCTGAGTTGTTGATCTTCTTCCAGTTATCACACCCTCCCACCGGCCCCCACCAAAGGCTCCTGGCAGATCTTCTGGGTCTTGTGGCGTTTCAGGGTTTCTGCACAGAGATCGCCTCTGACTTTGTTTCTTCTATATGTTGCATGCAAACTCAATCTGAGGTAACTGCGTGAAGGGCATTGTGGATAGCAGCTTAGCTCAAGAATTTTTGGTGCACACAAGCTTGGTATAAGGCCGACTCGATTCCGAGGGCTCTGAACCGAACCCATCAGTGATGACTGGAAGATCAACTCAGATGGAACATTATGGTAAGACATAATGTATTTTTCTCATTCCTCCAGAATTCTAACCAAAGCAGATGTGGATAGAATGATGAGGAAATTTCTGTCAATGCAAATTCAAATGGGGGTTGTCCTGACTCCTATTCCATTGGGTCCAAAAACCTTCGTCAGTACTATCCCACCTATTTTGTCACCTTCTCCGGTCTGACTTTTGGTTTCTGAGCACTTGGATCCATCTGTATCAGATCCAAAAGGTTATACCTTCTGCTCTGATACCATCTCTGAGTGGACCAGCTCTGAACACATCAGTGCAGGATGACACTCGGAACCGTAGCACTGACATCATATTCGAGGTGTTGGGAGTCTACTCTGAGTTTGTCGGTGCCATCTCTGCCCTTTGGAGCCTTGGCTCTGGACAGCTCGGCTCCAACTCCTGCGTCGTGTGGTTTGCCTTTGAGTTGGAAGGAGCTGACAGTTCAAAAGCATGTCTTCTCGAAGCAGTCTTTCTGTCAGAGGTATTCTGCTTTCAAGGTACTGGAGAGAGTTTTCTCTGTTCCAAGAGAGAGGACATATCCACCCTCCTCTGCTCCTACTTCACAGACCCAGTTGTCTTTGCATCTTGAGCCTCAACTTCCTGCACCACAGGGACAGCCAGCTGAAAGTCTCCAGTATACCCCACAGGGTATATTGATATCTTCTGCTACTTCTCCGGAACATCCCACCGAAGAAGTCTGTAGGAAGAGAAGGTGCAAAAGAAGGCACTTAGACTCTCCTCAAGAGTCTGTCATGAAGGATACTGATTTTGATGAGGGGGAAGGGTCCCCAAAATCACCACCTAATGACATCTCATTTGGAGATATACTAGAGATCCTCAAGCAAAGGGGTGGTTGGCCAACTGACAACCCTTCTCAAGAGTAATCAGTATTATTGGAAGCCTTTGGGGCTTGCCCGTCTACCTCTTGGGTGATTCCTCCTGCCATTGAGCTCCTTGATTTGATCTCTCAACGGGCGTGGAAGGAACCTGATTCCATTGAGCCAATCCCCAAGAGACCAGACAGGATACTGACACCACCCAAGGATTGGGAATTTTGGAGCAGAGGAGAGTACCACTCTATGCCATGGTCATAGCTGCAGCCACAAAGAAGGAACTTGCAGAATAAATTTCCTTTGTTCATTCTCCATAACAGGGAGTCTAGGGTGCTGGACATATTCAGGAAGCATGTATATACTTCAGTGACTTTTGCACTTCGATCATTAATTATTTGGCACACTTCAGCAGATTCCAGAGGGATTTGATTAAAGAACTCACCAAGACCCTTTCCAGGACCAGTACTTCTGAGGCAAAGAGCTAGTTTGCCGCACAGATGGCTACCCTACAGTCTATTTCAAATTCATCCATGAGGCTCATCTCACACACAGCTGAAGGTACCTCAGAGGCGGCGGGTTCAGGCATTTCCATTAGGAGGCATGCCTGAATGCTCCTGTATGATTTTGCAGAGCCCTTCAAGTCTTCCTTCGTCAATGCTCCCTTTGACAGAAGTTCTTTATTTGGCCCCGAGGTTAAAGACATATTACCCAGGTGTTAACAGGATGGTAAGACCCTGTCTGCTATGAACATACATTTTTTGACTCTCTAAAGGAGCTTTTCTAGGAATCAACAAATTGGTTGAAAAATGTGGTTCAGAAAGTCCCAGAGTCCCTTCCAAGATCCACATGGATACAGTTCTCCAAGGGGCAGAGGGAGAACTCAATGGAATATGCCACCCATGTGGTAGAGTAGGCTTGCAAAACCAAAGGTCCAGAGACACTTTCTCGGACAGATCCTACGAGCAGTCTTGAAAGGGGGCCCAGTTGTCCACCACTGGATGCAGTCGGAGGTAGTTTATCCCTGCACCAGAGAGCCTGCCTAGAGATGACAAAAGATTAATGGGTGCAGAGGATTATTTCCAGATGCTATATACTACCCTTTTCTCTTCCCCCTCCCCTTTAACCATAAACAAAATTCCCAATGTTCCACCCAGTCAGAGGAAAATAGCAGCAATAGAAACAAAAAAAGGCTGCTAGAGAAAGGCGTCATCCAAGTGGTCTGCTCAGAACAGAAATAATCTGGAATTTAAGATTTTTTTTATTGCCAAAGCAAATTGGGATTGGAGACCAGTTTTGGATCTCAGCAATCTGAACAAGTCCGTTCAGTACACCAAGTTCTGGATGGTCATGATTCAGTTCATTTTCCCTTTCTGCACAAAGATGACTGGATGTGCTCAGTAGATCTTCAGGATGCGTACAATCATATAAAAATGAACAGATGGTCCAGGAGATTCCTACATTTCCGGCTGGGAACCAGTTATTACTAGTTCAGAGGTGTGCCCTTTGGTCTCACCACAGCAACCAGGGTGTTCAACTAAATGCATGGCAGACGAGGCAGCTCACTTGTGACTGCAGGGATTCTGGCTGTTTCTTTACTTGGGCTAACTGCTTCGACCAGGCATCATCTGATCAAAGCTCAAGATTATGTGCTCCAATTGTGTTCACACCTGGGATTTACCATAAATCAACAAATCTCAACTAGAACCAACTCGGATATTAGAGTTTATTGGAGCTTTGTTCGACATAGTATCCTTGACAGCCTCCCTTCCTTCATCAAGAGTACAAACCATACAATTCCAGGTCAAACAGATTATTCAAAATTCCTCCCTCTCAGCTCGAGTGATCCTTCCAAGCATGAGGGTCTATGTCTGCTGTGATAGTTTTGGTTCCATTAGATACCACATGAGAATTCTTCAGTTGACCCCAGCAATTCAATAGTCTATTTTTCATCAACCCTTCTCCACCCAAATTAGGATAACTCGGGCATGCAGACATTACATCCTTTGATGGATTTGCTCCTATCCGATAATGCCAGGTCCACCCCTTCACTCATCCTCAGCCCAAGGCCATAGTTACCACGGATACTGCCCAGATCAAGTGGGGGGGCACTTTGCGGGAAAAACAGTCCAAGGCACACGATCCCCTGAAGAACCAGATATACATATCAATGTCCTAGAAATTAGAGCAGTCCTCCTAGCATTGCAGGCCTTCCAAAACACACTTCCCTCCAGGACCATTGAGATTCAGACTGACCGCATGTCAGTGGTCTTTTACATCAACAAACAACAAGGAGGAACCAAGTCTTATTCCCTGTGTCAAGAAGATTTGAGTGCGTCTCACTGAGCGATCTTATCCATTCGGTTTCTGATAGCAATGCGTATTCTGGGAAAATCCAGTGTGATAGCAGACAAGTTAAGCAGCTACATTCTAATGTCTCAGGAGTGGTCTATCAACATCGAAGTCGAAAAACATATTCCATCGATGGGGCCAACCTTGCTGCAGTTTCTTGACATCTCCCCTCAAGAGCAGCAGGTTCTTTGCCTTGGTCCCCCCCCCCACTGGGGAATCACCGAGAGACTCTCTTCTCCATGATTAGCCCCCCAGTCTCCTCTATTCCTATCCCCCAGTACCTGTAATACCCAAGTTTCTTCAGAACGAATCTCAGTTGAAGAGCACAGTCATCCTCATTGCTCGTTTCTGGCCTCATCAGATCAGTTTCCTCCTCTTTGTCCTCATCTGCTTCACCCACCATAGATTCTGGATCCAGTTCCAGAGCTCCTGTTTTATTCGACAGACATGATGCACCCGGATGTCTTAGACCTAAAATTGCTCCATGGTTTCTCCACTTCCGTTGATAGCAAGACAGCCCCAGATTCTCCTCCTCCACCCCCCACATTCTTTTATCCTCCCACAATTTACAGAAGTAAATGGAAAAGGTTTATTTAGGTGCAGCAAAATGACATTGACCCTTTTTCAGCAACAGTACCTACAGTTCTTGAGTTTTTAGCTTCAATTTTTAATGAAGGTGCTAGTTCAACTATAAAAGTACAATTGGCTGCTGTTTCTGACTTTCACACTGGAGTAAGTAATTCATCCTTGGCATCTTCCAAACTTTGTAAGCCCTTTACAAGGGGAATCTTTTTTAGACCCCTTTTAAAGATCCCACTTACCCCTGGGATTTGAATTTGGTTTTGCAATCTTTGATCCAATCTCCTTTTGACAGTCAGCCAAGTGTGAACTAAAATTTTTAACTTGGAAGATTCTTTTTAGTGGCCATTACATCTATTAGAAGAGTCTCAAAACTTTAAGCCCTATCTTCTAAACCTCCTTGTTTGAATTTTCATAAGGATAGGGTATCCTTACGAACCAGCCTATCCTTCCTAAGGTGGTGTCAGAATCGAATATTAATCGAACTATTAATCTTTCAGTTTTATTTCCAAATGTTGCAAACAAATGAGTATATGTTGCGCCTGTTGGATGTTCACAGACAATTGTACTTTTATCTCTGTAGGACACAATTTTTCAGGAAATCAAATCCATTCATCTCCTTTTCAGATTCAAAATTGGGCAAACCAGTTACTAAAGTGACCTTAGCAAAATGGTTAACTGATTGTATTTCATTTATTTACAAAAATTTAGTTGGTCTTTGTCAAAACCTCTAAAAAGCTCACTCTGCCAGATCTATGACAACTTCAGTATTTTTATTCAGATCTTCCTTGAATGATATTTGTGTAGCTGCAGCCTGTGCTTACCCGCATACCTTTATTGCTCATTACAAATTGGATCTGGTCTCTAGGGGAAGAACAGCCTTCGGCTTAGCAATGCTTGGGAATATCCTTCCTTTGAGTCCTCCTGGGATTTAGGTAGCTGGGGACTCTGTCACAATAGTTGAAGAATGAACGAAGATGACATCATCAGATAGTTATGTACTTACCATAATGTTCCATCTGTGTTGTCCATTGTCATTCTTCCTGAACTTCCATCCCACCAACCAACCCCCTAGCATTTTGACTTCCGGAATGATTAGTACAGGCTAAAGGAACCAATGTTCCTTTATTTGAGCTCCAGATACTGTTCTCTCATCTCCTTATATTTGTTAAATATTTTATAGACTTAAAAGTAAGCAAACAAGATCTGAGGTATGGTAGGGGATTACTGCATTATGGGTAAGGGAGGAGCTCAAGAGTTTGTGTGCCATGAACTGCAAAAAGCAGCAGTGTCAGATCCGAGGGTCGGATCCGAACCCAACATTTGAGGAAGAATGAGAATGCACGACACAGATGGAATGTTATGGTAAGTACATAACTTTTTCTGGTCATCAGGAGATCATTGCAAAACCCATGAAATGGTTCCATATAAGATGTGTCTGAAGCTGATTAAAAATGACCTTCTCAAATAATTGCTCCTAAAAATTAAAAATGCTAGAGATTTGGTGGGAATTTTCAAGTACATTGGGTTCTAGTGTTTGTTTCCATATTATACATAGGTATGCGTGGTCCATGTTCACTGCACTCTGGCTGCTATGACCGTGCTCTCCTGGCTTCCTCTAATGTATCCTATGTTGATATAAATGACCTAGAAGTCTGCAAAGCCACCAACAAATGTCCAGTTTGTGGCTTCTAGGCCTTGAATAATCTTACAGCAAAAATTATTGTATAAAATGCCAGCAAGCAGAATCCCATCTACCAAGTATCCATGCAAATTGTTAACCAGAGCGTACATCACCCAGTGTTTATTACAGGAAAAAGAAAAGCACAGCTCTACTGCTGTAAGAACATTGTAGAGGTCACTGCAACAATAAAGCACAGTATCTGGATTTACCCACCTTCTGTTCCTGCAGCTATCCAGTATTTCCTGTGTGGGCTGAGACTGATCTTATTGGAATGTGAGACACTTACTGTCCCACAACTCTTTTCTACATGGCCACTAGGGATACACACTGGTGGCGGACAAATTCTAATTGCCAGTAAAATAAACTATTACAATACATTGAGGACAAATAAGAAACCAAGAACTATTCAAAAAAAAAACATAAGTTTTAATAATAGCAATTTAATATCTCCTGGTAGGGTGTAGTAGCTTTACATTTACAGTGACCTCTCCTCAAATATCTGCTATTGTCTTCTTTAAGGAGGTTAACTGTAGTAAATCATAACACTTGGATATCCATGGGAAATGAACAAAAAGTTGATACCCTGTAGCACAGTCACTCAAAAATGTTGTCTTTCCCCAAGTTTTCATATTTGGTAAAGGTGTGAACAGCAGTCCATTTAGCAGCCACTAAATTTGATTTTGCCGAAGAATTTCTGAAATAAGTTACTAATGTTGCTGCTTCCTTTGTGCAGCATCCATTAATAGCTCCTTGCAAAGGTTATACTCGCAGTAAAAGGCAATACTGTGGGGGCCTGCGATTTTGATGTTTAACAGGCAGGCATTTGTTTCCCTTCTTAAACTTTAGAAGTTTGTACTCAACTTTCAGTCACTGCATTGTGCACCTTTTGGCAACATCAAGTTATATCCTCTGAGTTCAAACAAAAATTAATATCTGTAGAACCATAAGTGTTAATTAAAAAAGTATAAATGGCGGACTGTTTAGCGCAAACTAATCATTATAAAATCTAGACTTTAAGCTGAATTTTATAATTTATAATAAACAATATTAATTTTTTTTGCAGACTAACAATATCCCAGTAACAACTCAGGCTACATGTAAATTGTTAGGAATGATCTGATGTCATTTTCATTCGTTCTTTGACCTTTGGGTTTCGGATCCAACTCTGCCACTTTCCAAGCTTAAGATTTGAAGCTCAAGCTCCTCCTCTCCATCCCATAATGTCTCATTCCCCTGGATTACCTCGGGTCTTTCTTGCCACTCGCCCGAGAAGCATTGGGATTGCACTGCTCCTGCGACTTTGCTTTAAAGTTTATGTAAGTCGGCTATCACCTTGTCTTTTTGTCCTCGCTGTCCTCCCACCTTCTTTTCTAGTACATATATAAAGTTTTTTTTGTAGTTTGTAACTTAGTTCCCACAGTTGAATTCTGTCTGGATAGTATCTCTCTCTCTCATTCTCCTTGCCTTCCCTTTCTCTTCTGTTTGGTTTATTATGGCTGAGAAGCCCGATAAACCTTTTGTGTCTAAAAAAAAAAATGCACTTCGTGTGTGCACAAGATTCCCTTATCTGATGCCCATAGGGAGTCTGTTTACTGCTTAGGCCCGGCACACCTGGACAGCTCTTGCGAAATATGTAGGGGGTTTAATCCGAAAGCGTTAGCAGACCGTCAGAAAAAGCTGATATTGAAGGGCTTGCTTCCTCCTGCCATTCCTTCAGCACTTTCCACTTTAGGGGCTCAAACCCCTATTAGAAAACACAAGGAGGCAAGGGAACACAGGAAGCGTTCCCCAGAGCATTCCTCCTCAGAACCGCCTAAAAAAGTGCCAAAAGCTTCGGATCAGAGGGCTTTGGATCCAGTAATTGTGGTTTCTTCTCCCTTGGCTTCCTGTGCTCCTCCAGTCTCCTCAGAGCCTGGTGTGTTGACTCAGAGCTGTCCTTCCAAGGAGGCCTCCCACCCCCAGCCAGTGTCCAGACCACCTCTGACGTTGTCCTCTGTCAGAGCTACCCGTAGTTTGTCTAAGCATGGAGTAGATAGCTTGATGAGAGAATTTCTCAAGGCATAGATTCAGATGGGGGTTCTGCCAGCTCCGTTCCCTTCTGGATCCGTGAGCAGACAATCCCCTTTTTTGTCCTGTGGCTCCTTCTCCGATCCAACTTCCCACTTTTAAGTTGTTGGATCTGATGGCCCCGAGAACTGTAATGTTGGATCAGACAGCAATTACCACTTTGATTCTCTTTCCCCAACATGCTTGGCTCCAACAGCCTTGGAGCCCAGTGCATCTCGGAGCCAAAGTTTAGTCGTCAGGTCTGGGGGGTTGAGTTAGACTTCAACTTTTTTGGAGCTGTCGCTTCCCCTTGGCATTCGATAGCTCGGTGCTGCACCTCGTATTCCATCTGCCTTCAAGGTAGTAGAGAAGGTTCTCGCCACCCTAGGGGATTCCCTATTCGTCCAGCTTCGGATCCAGTCCCCACCCTCATGGAATCTGTGATTGAGGCCTCATGTCTTCCACCGGGACAGCCGATGCTGCAAAGCCCCTAACCTCTTCCTGTGGTAGAACCCTGTTTGTTTTTTTTCACCCCGATACCTCCATGGAGTATCCCACTGAGGAGGTCCTCGGATAAAGAGGTGTAAAAGAAAAACGTGTTGTACTTTTGTGTTTAAAGCTAATAAACGGTGTTAGTTGGAAGCCATCGCTCGTGGCATTTTTTGTGATAGTTTGGTTCTTTTTCGAGTGCTTTTTGGGCTCCTGAAAGGAGGCCCGCATGTCCACCTCTGGAGGCAGTGCTTGTCACTGTACCCAAATGCCTGGCTAAGCTTAACAAATAACAAATGGGTATAGACAAGCCTATCCAGAGGCTACTGTATACCCTTTTCTTCTCCCCCTTTAGAAAAGAGGTCAGTCCCAGATGTCCCACCCAGTCGGAGGGACCAGGCAATCCTAGAAGTTCAAAGGTTGCTAGAAGAAAAAAATCAACCAAAATGTCCCTGCAGACCAAATTGGATCCAGAACTTAATCAAGGTTCTTTTTAGTTCCAAAAAAGACAGGGGATTGGAGGCCCATTTTGGATCTCAGCAAACTAAACAAGTCCATAACAATATCAAAGTTCCAAATGGTGACACTGCAGTCAGTACTCCCCTTTCTGGGGAAAGACAGTTAGATGTGCTTGATAGATCCCCAAGATGCATATTACCATATAAAGATGGACAGGCGATCCCGGAGTCATTTACACTTTTGGCTGGGAGCCAGTTATTACTAATTCTGAGCTCTGCTCTTTGGTCTCACTAGAGCCCCCAGAGTGTTCACCAAATGCATGGCAGTAGTCACAGCCCACTTGAGGCGTCTAGGATTCTGGGTGTTTCTGTACTTGGATGACTAGCTCCTAACCGCCACCACAGAATACTTACTAGAGCAAGAGACACCACCATTCACCTTTGCTCTCAACTTGATATTATAATAAATTTTGAAGTCTGCCTTGTTGCCATCACAATATATTGTGTTTATAGGAGCAGACTTGAACACGAGGAAAAACATCCTGACAAAGAAGAAAGTACAAGCAAAGGTTGTTCTAAGGAGCTTATGTACTATGGCAGCAGTGATAATCTTGGTACCGCTTGCACGCTTACGCAAGAGTTCTCCAGTGGTTACTTTTCACCCAATGGTCCATGCAGGAGCTGCCCATGTCCCACAAGATTATCATAATGGAATCCTGCAAGAGAGAACTGCGCTGGTGGCTTAATTCTACTTAGGCGGTTCTGAGCAGACAGTTCATCCCACCACAACCAATAGCTACAGTGACCACAGACGCTCCCCAGATAGGGTGGGGGGGCATTACCTGGGGAAGATAGTCCAAGGAGTTTGGCAGGAATAGGAGAACCACTTGCATATTAATGTCCTAGAGATGAGAGTGGTGTTGCAGGCATTTCACAACTCCCACTAGGAACGATTGCAATCCAGAGAGACAGTATGTCAGTCATGTGGTGTATATAGACAGAGGAACCAGAACTTACCCTTATGTCGAGAGGCTGAGTATGGCAGTAGGCAGTCTCTTCCCAATAGCAATGAATATCCCGGGGAAATCCAATGTGATTGCAGACAAACTCAGCGGAGGTATTCTAATGCCTCACAAGTGGTCCCTGAAACAGGAAATTGAGAAACAGATTTTTCGCAAGTGGGGTCAGCCTTGCTGCGACCTTTTTGCCACATCCATGAACACCAAATGCAGCAGCTATTTTGCCCTGATTCCCTCTCCAGGAGAGTCACCAAGGGATGCACTTGTACACAGTTGGCCCCCGGGTCTCCTTTACGCCTTCCCCTCCATTTCCCTTGATCCCCAAAGTCCTTCAGAAAGCCAACACGTTGAGAAGCAGGTTAATACACATTGCCCCATACTGGCCTCGACAAATTTGGTTCCCCTTCCTATCCATCTACAGGAGGATCCGTGGATTTTGGACCCAGTTCCAAAACACCTGACTCATCCGTCAGGGATGCTCCATCCCTTGCTCAAAACCCCTCAGACTGACAGCTTGGCTACTCCACTTCCACTCCTAGCCAGGCTTCCGGATATATCCCCTGCTGTGAAACATATTCCGATCTCATCCCATATGACAACTAGAAAGGTTTATGGTAGCAAATGGAAAATGTTTTCCTCTTGGGCTCTCAACAATCACATTGATCCTTTCACGGCTCCCGTATCTTTTATTTTAGACTTTTTAGCAAAACTCTTCAATGAAGGTGCAGAAGCGGCTTCCATACAAGTTCAACTGGCTGCTATATCAAACTACCATATTGGAGAAATGGGATTCAAAATGATGTCCTATAGACTGTGCAAAGCCTTTTTGAGAGGTACCTTTTTGCTAAGGCTCCCAGTAAAAGAACCACCAGCTCCTTGGGACCTCAACTTGGTATTGTCCACTCTAATCCTGCTACCATATGAACCGGATTCATCTTGTCATCTGAAGTTCCTAACATGGAAAACTGTCTTTTTATTGGACATCACGTCAGTTAGGCAGGTATCAGAACTCCAGGCATTGTCTATACATCCTCCCTACTTGGTCTTCCATAGAGACAGAATTTCCCTGAGAACTAATCCATCATTCATACTCGGTCTATTGATCTACCTGTTTTCTTCCCAAACTATGGCAACAAGGAAGACAGAATATAAATTACACCAATTAGATTTACACAGTCAATTACACTTCTACCTGCTCAGAACAAAAGAATTCAGGAAATCTGATCAACTGTTCGTATCCTTTTCAGATAAAAAGAAGGGGTGCCCCAATCTCAAAAGTTAACTCTCTCAAAGTGGCTTACTGCTGCCATTACCTATTCATATACTTCCAAGAATAGACAACTGCCTGGAAAAATAAAAGGTCATTCAACAAGAGCCATGGCAACCTCATCTGCCTTTCAGGCTAGGCTACCTATGGATTCAATTTGTGCTGCAGCGACGTGGGTAAAACTTCATACCTTTATCATTCATTACAAAGTAGATTTGGTCTCCTGGAGCCGCTGTTCAGAAGTTTGTTCCTTTGAGCCACCCAAGAAAGAAAGTGCTAGGTTGCTGTCCCAACCAGCAAAGAATGAAGGCGCGATAGGACAACATAACATAAAAGTTATGTACATTTTATCTGTATTAAAGAAGATTAACTTTCATCTGTTAGTGTTTGCTGCCTTGCTTCCCTCTACCTGTTTTTGTGGATTTTTAGTTTGTTTTTGCTTGTGCTATACTCACCATAATGTTCCATGTTTATTGTCCATATCACCTTCATTCTTGTGTCCCATTCTTTTTCCCCAACCTTCCCTCCTGGAGGATCGAGAGGTCTCTATTGGATTTGGAACTTTTGTTCTCTGTTTTTCTTAGTCCTAGGTGGCACAGGT
Source organism: Protopterus annectens (assembly GCF_019279795.1). NCBI lineage: Eukaryota > Metazoa > Chordata > Ceratodontiformes > Protopteridae > Protopterus > Protopterus annectens. The sequence goes on along the minus strand of NC_056746.1, from coordinate 1,348,969,648 downwards.
TTATGTATGTACTGTTATGTGTATATAACTGTTACTCTGTTCATTATTTGCAAAAAAGATCTGGGTAATCTCCCTAAGCATGATGGGATAGGGTATTGCCTCGATCCAGTGGACGCTCTCGAACTTTAGTATATGCCAAGTCGGAACCTTCTCGGACAGACCTTTTCAATGCTCCTGATGGGTTGTCAAACTGCCCTTTGCTGGAGGCAGTCAGGGGGAACTTTTCATTGCACCCATAAGCCTGGGTAGCCATCACAAACGATCAGAGGGAGGCAGCAGTGGTAGAAATTACAAAGCTGCTCCAAAAAAGTGTCACCCAGGAGGTCCCTCCTGACCAAGTCGGATCGGGCACATACTCAATGTTCTTTGTTTAGTACCAAAGAAGAAGAGACTTAAGACCAATCTTGGATCTAATATCTCTGAACAAGTCAGTGAAGAACTCAAGATGGTCATGATCCAATCCATCCTACCTCTTCTGAAGATGGATGACTGGATGTGCTCAGTAGACCTGAAGGATGTGTACTACCATACCAAAATGAAGAGGCGTTCCAGACAGCATCTTTGTTTCAGGCTAGGAGCCAGTCATTACCAATCCTTTTCTTGACAACTGGCTCCTAACCACTTCAAACAGGCAGCTACTCATTCAAGCCTGGGATTAACTGCTACAACTGGCCCCTGGTCTTGGCATAACTGTCAACATACAAAAATCACAGCTCCGTCTGATGGACTTTATTACAGCTTATTTAGGCACAACCAAAACTATGTTTTTTCTACCTCAAGACAGTGTCGAGACTGTGACTTCACTTAAGAAAGAAAACATCAGGGTTATGAAACCCGACAAGGGAGGTGGTGTGGTTCTTATGTACAATTTGGATTACGAAAATTCTGTTCACAACCTTTTACAGGACATTAACACCTATGAGCAAATTTCTAAAAATGAGCTTAACATCGCTTACGCTAACATTAATTACACTTTGCAAGACCATCTGCTTCAAGGGGCAATTAATGAAAAGTTATTTAATTACCTTTTTGTCCCTAAGCCAAAAATTCCAGTCCTCTTTGGAATTCCTAAGGTTCACAAAGGTCTTGAGCCTCTGAAATTTAGACCCATTGTGGCTGGGGCGGGTGGAATCACAGAACCTCTTAGTAAATTTGTTGACCATAATCTAAAACAATTTGTCTCCACACTTTCTTACATTTGTAAGGATTCATGGGAGTTCCTGGCCAGTATCCCCCTAAATGTCTGTACCCCTGACCTTTTATTGGTCACGATAGATGTCATTGAACTATTCCCTAGTATTCCGCACACTACGGGCATTGAATGGTTCAATGAGATCTTAGTCAGTGAATCTGGGTTGAGCAACAACCTAGTTAATTTAATAGTTGAATGCATGGACATCATTTTACACAACAACTTTATCTTTTTTAACGGGGAATTTTTCAGGCAAAGAAAAGGAGTGGCCATGGGTGCCCCGTGCGCATCAGCATACGCGAACATCGTTTTATACAAATGGGAGAAGTTGTATATCCATTCTTCCAAATGGAAGGACTTTATTGTCTTTTATAAGCGTTATTTGGATGACATTTGTTTATTTTGGCAGGGCAACAAAGAAAGTTTTTTCGAGTTTTTTGAATACATTAATTCGACTACTGACTTTCTTTCCTTTACCTATGAAATCAGTGAGGTTTCCTTGCACTATTTGGATGTGCTCTTGACTAAGGACACAGAAAAAACTGATTTCCAAACACAAATTTACAGGAAAAATACTTTCTCAAATGCATTTTTGCATTTTGATAGTTTTCATCCTTATTACATCAAGAAAGGCATAGTTAAAGGCCAACTCATAAGAGCATCCAGGATGTGCAGTTCCTCCAGTTTGTTTCTAAAGGAGGCAGAATTTTTGAGAATTTTATTTCTCGAAAGAGGCTATCCCACCCAACTGATTCAGAATACAATTGTGGAAATTGACGCGAAAAGGGATTCTGTATATCCCCCTTTGTTATGCCCTTGCCCACATTGCCAGCAGTTAGTTCCTTGAACACACAGAGGAGTTTTGTGTACACATACACTAATGATTCACAATTGATTGAGAACACTATGCGTTCTTTTTGGCCCATATTGACATCACAGGAAGACCTTGGTACATCACTACCTGACAAAATACACTTCATAAGGAAGCGGAACATTAATCTTAAAGGTATGTTTGAGCAATCATCTTATACCCGGAGTTATTTTACCACCACCGTTTCATCTAAAAGGGCAGGGTCGTTTAAATGTGGGATGTGTAACCAATGTCCTTACATTTTAAACGACGATCATGTTTATTTACCATCTAGACATACAACTTTAAGGGCTCAAGCCTATTATTCCTGCACTTCCTCTGGAGTGGTTTACCTTGGGATTTGTCTCACTTGTCATGGTTTTTACGTGGGCAAAACCGAAAGAATGCTAAAAAAGAGAATTTATGAGCATGTTTACGACATTGCTAAGAACAAAGAGACTAATGCTTTTTTCAAACACTCGTTAATTTGTAGTCACATGAATATAAAGTTTTTTGTACTAGAACGAGTAACTCAAGTCCCCAGAGGTGGTGACTGGGAGACTCGTCTTGCTAATAGGGAGTTGACATGGCAGCTTAAGTTAGATGCCACTAAGTTCCCGGGCATGAATGACACCATTAGTCTTGCTTGTGTCCTTAGGGCAAACAGGGACAAACTATGACATTTTGTTGGGGTCTACTATATTAAATTGATGTGTGTTTCAAATAATTGTTTACATAATATTTATTTTTAGGGCACACAAAAGTTTACACATTTATGCCACCTCCTACTAGTTTTTACTCTAGGGTGTTATGTTTATGTTGTTAAACTTGGCTTTTTGGTTTGACCAAGTAGTACACAATTGGTGTACCTTTATTTTTGGTCACTATTGTAACATAACACAACATAAGTTTATTAGTATTTGGGTTTTGTTATGACCATTATGTTAACCCACTGTCATTGCACTGACTATTATTTGGTACACACTGATGCATAGTTTTTTTGTACTGTTTAAGTCTTATCTCCTCATTTTTTGGCTCATATATTTCTCTTGGGTTTTGACAATAGAATAACAGGTCTTGGCTTTAAAATTTGTAACTACTCTTATTGTGTTCAAGCTAGCATTAGTTGAAAGCTGTTAAATCATTACTTTTGTATAATTACTAATGTTAAGGTTTATTATTTATTATTATTTTTAACACGTTGTTCAAAGAAATTTCTTGCTTTTAAATCCAAGTTTTAGACAGCTATAATTGGTATTTTTAAGTTGTGTAAAACATCTTAAAACAGTTTGACTAAATGTTTTAATTAATTGATTATTATCATTGTAATTGTTTTTTTAATTGTTTAATTGGCTCAGCAGTTTAGTATAAAAGTACTGCATTGCCATAATAGCATTGTAACTTGATAAAGCCTAGGATCGCCAGGTGAAAGCGCTTGTTTTATTTCGTATTAAAGAAGATTCTGTTTTCTACGCTGTTTCTGGAGTTGGATTTTTACTAGTTTATCCGCTTTTGCAAAGAGGTTTCTCAGTGAGATTTTTTACTGCTGGCACATTACTCTACAACTACAACTTGTCCTAGAAGCCTTGGTACGCTGAATCCTCGCCAGCACTGTTTCTTGGTTTGTTTTTTACCAAAGAAGAAGAGACTTAAGACCAATCTTGGATCTAATATCTCTGAACAAGTCAGTGAAGAACTCAAGATGGTCATGATCCAATCCATCCTACCTCTTCTGAAGATGGATGACTGGATGTGCTCAATAGACCTGAAGGATGTGTACTACCATACCAAAATGAAGAGGCGTTTCAGACAGCATCTTTGTTTCAGACTAGGAGCCAGTCATTACCAATCCTTTTCTTGACAACTGGCTCCTAACCACTTCAAACAGGCAGCTACTCATTCAAGCCTGGGATTAACTGCTACAACTGGCCCCTGGTCTTGGCATAACTGTCAACATACAAAAATCACAGCTCCGTCCTGTGCAACTGATAGACTTTATTACAGCTTATTTAGGCACAACTAAAACTATGTTTTTTCTACCTCAAGACAGTGTCGAGACTGTGACTTCATGCCTCTCAGATCCTAGCAGTTCCATCTCCTCCAGCGAAATTAGTACTAATGGCATTAGGCTGTATGGCTGCCATGATAACGGTACTACCTACAGCATGCTTACACATATAAAAATCCTACAGTGGGTGTTACCAATTCAGTGGTCGTTACATCAACATTCTCTGACTCAACCTATAAAACTGTCACGGACATGCAGAGATTTTCTTCTGGTGGCTTCATTCCTCAAAAGTCACCCAAGGTCATCCCTTTGTTCTTCCTCTGCCAAATGCCACACTGACCATGGATGCCTCCCAGTTGGGGGGGGTATTTTCTGGGAAGGGCGGTTTGAAGCACGTGGACATCTCAGACCACCAATTTGCATATTAACATCCTGGAGATGAGTGGTTCTCGCTTTGCAAGCTGTGCACAGCTTTCATCTTTTGTGGACCATTGCAATTCAGACTGATATGTCCATAGTATGGTACATCATCAAGTAAGGGGGGCATGAGATCTTGCCCACTATGTTGAGAAACAATGAAAGTGTGGCAATGGGCTATTTCTACCAACTGCTTTCTAGTCACAATGCACATTACGGTGGAGTCCAACATTCTAGAGGACAAGCTCAGCAGAACTGTACTGATGCCTCACGAGTGTTCTAAACCAGCCAGTAGCAAACATGATCTTCCTCAAGTAGGGTCAACCTTGCTCCGATCTCTTTGCCTCTCCCCTCAACAACAAATGCAGCAAGTGTTTTGCCTTGATCCCCCCACAGGGACAGCTCCCAAGAGATGCTCTAGTTATTCCCCCCCTTACCCCTGATTCCCAAATTCCTTCAGAAAGCTCATCGGTTGAAGAGCAAAGTAATCCTCATTTCTCCTTTCTGACCTGACCACATCTGGTTCACCTTGTTCTGATGTCATCTACTTTGTCCTCCATGGACTCTTAAACCACTTCACGACCTGTTCTCCCATCTCTCGGGGCAGACTCATCTGAAATTGACCTCATGGTTTCTCCAGTTTCAATGATGGTTAGACTTTCCAGGCTTTCATCCCCAGTCAGAGATTCTGATATCCACTCACAAAGCATCTCCCAGAAAGATATACAAGAGTAAATGAAAAATATTCTCCATTTGGCCTCAGCAGATGCTAATAAATCCTTTTACGGCTCCTGTTCATGTGAGTTTAGATTTCCTGGCTTTCCTCTTCAAGAATAGAGCCAGCTATTCCACAGTTAAGGTTTATTTGGTAGCCATTTCACATTTCCACATTAGAGAAAACTCTTCTAAGCTATGTAAGGTTTTCCACAGAGGCACCTTTTTACTTGTCTCCCAGTCAAGGATCAAACTCCCCATTGGGATCTTACTTTGGTTTTACAAGTCTTGATTCTTCCCTCCGTTGAACCAGCAAGCTAAGGTAGGGCTAAAGTTTCTTTCCTGGAAAACAGCCTTTTTAGTAGCTATTACATCAGTAAAAAGAGTTTCCAAGCCCTCTCTTCTAAACCTCCTTATTTAATCTTCCATAAGGACAGTGTCTTTTTATGGACCAGTCCATCTTTTTTTATCTAAAGTGGCCACAGAATGCAATATCAGTCAGTCCATTCATCTTCCGGTTTTCTTCCCCAATTTTCAGAATAAGGGAGAATACATGCTACGTCTTGATGTTCATAGGCAATTCTGTTTTAATCTGGACAGGACAGAATCCGTCAGAAAAATCTGACCAGCTGTTTGTATCCTTTTCAGAGGTCATTAGGAAAGGTACAGCAGTTACTAAACATACGCTGGCCAGATGGTTTCGAGATTGCATCTCCTTTGTTTATTCATCAAAAGGCACATCTTTGTTGGGGCTTGTCAAAGCTTATTCTACTAGCTCTATGACGACTTCTCAAGCCTTTTCCTCATGAATGTCAGTTGATGATTTTTGTGGCTGCCTCTTGGTCAAGTTCTCATACCTTTAGTTCTCTTTACAAACTGCACATTATTTCTAGGAATAGAGCTGCTTTGGCTCTACAGTGCTTCAGAATATCCTTCCATGAGGGCCACCCTAGGTGTATGTAGCTGGGGACTCTGTCACACAGGCCGAAGAACAAATAAAAATGACAATAACAGATAAAGAAATTATGTTCTTACCATAACATGCCATCTGTGTTGTCTATTTACATCCTTCCTCGACCTCTCCACACTCCTTCCCCCGGCCTTTTCTATGTGGACCTGACTGAGTTGGTCTCTATTAGGAAGTGTAGTTCCTGTCTTGAGCCCCTGAACCTCTCTCTTCTTTGCCTATGTAGGTACCTTAGCTGTATATTTTTAGCAAACTCAGTATGAGGTAATCTGGGGAAAATGAGGCATTATGGGATGGAGAGGAGGAGCTTGAGCTTTGAATCTTAAGTTTGGAAAGCGGCCAAGTCAGATCCGAAACTCACAGGTCGAGGAAGAATGAAAATGGACAATACAGATGGAATGTTATGGTAAGAACATAACTTTTTTGTTCATCCAGCTTTGAGCTTTCATATGAGGCAAAGCAGTTCTGTTTGCATTGCTTAATTGCTGAGCTATTTAGAAAAAATATGAAAGGTGTGACACATAAATAGCACATGCACATTTAATAACTTGTTGACTATACTAAACAGAAGTTGTTATTGATGGAGTTGTGTTGCCTATGATAACAAGCTTCAAGAGGAACTCTCTCAGTTGTTTTTATGTATCGTAGCTTTCCATTTACTGAATAGGAAATATCAGGTGCATAAAGGCATGACTAATGCAATCCTAGAGGTATCAGCAAGGTTTTAAGGATTTAAAAATGTGCTCATACATTTTCTTAGAAGAGAATTTTAGCTGCTTGTGCAGTCCAGCATACGTAAAGGTATCCTGCCTCATTTTGATAACTTGGGTAAAAAAATTGGTAATTATGTGCACTGAGCCAAAGTCACTGCCAAGGGAACCTGTGGCATGAGTGAAAGATTAATGCTTAAAGAACCCTTTCATCATGAGATCATGCATAATAATGTTTGCAAATTAGTCCATAACACTCAAAATCCTTCTCATTGATGTTATAGCCTCTAAAACATTTTCCAAGAAAGGTGCTTTATGCCTCTGCTGTATCACCTGGTTCAAATAGATGTGAAACATGCTTTTCAAGCAAGAAAAGGAAATCCCATGAGGAAGAAGGGAGTCTGCTTGGATGTGTTATTATAGAGCATTTTTAAGGATGGTCCTCAGATGGATTTGTTGTATAAAGATGGGTTGGAACCGCAATACATGAATATGTCAAGCCTGAAAGAAACAAGTAGTTTAACTACTTAAGGAGCCTAAGAAGGTGGCAGATCAGTGGGTCCAGGTGTTGTGGTGCAACCCAACAAATACATTTCCCTCACTTTTGTAGGTATGATTCCTTTATATATTGTCTTCTGGCTTTTGTTAAGATGTTTAATCCTTGGAATAACGAATCATTGTTAGTGATCAAAATTAAATGCTCTAAGTTGATAAGCACAGTGTCCTGAAATTGCGATGTAACACATGTCATTGTGTCATTAAGAGTTTGTGTGTAGAAGCAAGGAACATGGAAAAAAAAGTGACCAAGTTCATTAAGAAAGAAAACAATGGCTGTGGCTGTCCATTAAGAATGAGCTATTAGGATGAAATTGGTATTGCCTTGTGTAGTTTTCATCATCACCTTTGGCATTAGTGGAGGTGGTTAGTAGGCATACAGTAGTGTTAGACTAAGAGGAAGATACAGTGTCTAGTCTCCAAACTTTTTCATGCAGTATAAGACCAGAGAAGTCTAGGGATCCAACTTAATTTGTGGTGTGGTGGTGTCTTCCTGCTTAACGGATCTGTTAGCTTGTTCTGCAGACCAGGGAGCTGTACTGATGACGGATCTGATTACTTTGTGTTCTCAATTCATGTCAACGTATTGTAAAGTGAAAAAATGTAGTTCAACATTTCTGTTAACTTACCACATGACTGTACTGATCTGCCTGGTTTGATAACAGTTGGCAAATGCTAAAGTAGATTACTTTGCATGTATAACAGTTTTTCTTTTTGATGTCCTTCAAGGATGCATCTGCAGTCCTTACATATGGGTTGTCCTGCCTCAGGCAGCCCTTCGGTCAGCCGGATTCCAAAGTCTGGGTCCGGCGTCGGCTGATGTCGCCCCTTTCCCGACGTCAGAGCGGCTGGGATATAAAAGCATCAGCCGACGCCATCTTCCTCAGTCTTTCTTGCCGCGCGGTGCCCGAAGCAGAAGCAGTTCGCAAGTGCCGGTCGGGCAGCTCCTGTAAATTCAGCTAACCGAAGACTTCAAAAAGCTAAGTACCCCATTGGGGACTCTTTCTTGCCTCAGCCGATGTCGGATAAAGTGAATAATTGTTTAACTTGTGGGAAACAAATACCTCATAAGGATTTCCTCTCTTACTGCCTCCCCTGTCTAGGCCCAGACCACGACGTCTCGGCCTGTGCAGCATGTGCCTCCTTCAACAGACGCACTCTTAGGCATCGGTCGGAGTTTGCAGAGGAAGTTTTTGGGGATAGGTTTTGTTATAAGATGCCGTCGGAGCTTCCGACTACTCATTTAACCAAAAAACGGAAGGACAAGGACCGACACACGCGGTCCACGGTTTCGGCTGAAACAGCGCCTAGGCCTACCGCGAGTGTCTCGGTACCAGCCAATACAAAATCCTCGGTGCTTCCGACCGATGAAACCGCACAACCTACAACCTCGGCCCCGGAGGCCTCCTCTGAGTCGGTCATAGAATTCCCTTCGGAAACCGGTGCTATGGAAACTACCAACACCATTTCTTTAGATAAAACTACCCCAGCACGTGGGGCAGCCAGGCCTCCAGCATCCATGTCCATTAAGGCATTTTCACGTGCTAAAGCTGCTAAACAGCCAAAATCTCACCCTCTCAAGACTACTCCTCAGGGATCCACTTCAGGTTCACAGATTTTAACCTTAGCTGAGGACCTTATTTCCTTAATTAGGGGCTCTCAGCCGCATCCGGACAGGGGCTCTCACCCTCCTCTAGACAAAAGGCCCAGGGTGGAGCACACAGACCCCCAGTCTTCTGATGATTCTTCAGAAGATTCTGCTCTATCAGATTACCAGGAGGAGGCCTTCCCGGCCTACGAGGATTCGGATGCAGAGGAATCTATTCCCTCGGCCTCCCCTCCTGAAGAGTTGTCCTTTGGGGAGACACTTCACTCCATGAGAGAGCATTTCAAGTGGCAGGGTCAGGAATTCTCTGATTCCAGGAAAAGGTTAAGGACTTTTTTGCATTTACCTCAGCATAGACCTTTGGCTATTCCTCCTGTTTTGAATGTCATTGATGATGTGTACTCTGAGTCTAGTATCTCACCAGACTCCCTTCCTCCGGCTACTATCAAACCCGACAGGTACTACAGGGTCCCGGACTCGCATCACTTCCTTTACAAGGGCCACTCTGCTGACCCAGAAACTATTTCCCAGGGCCCTAAAGGGGTTACTACCTCCACTACCAAAAATCCACTTCCTTCTGAAAGGGAGTCTAGGGCTTTAGAGAGATGGGGTAAAAAAGTGTATACTTCTGCCACTCTTTCTATGAGGGCATTAAATTGTCAATTCCATATGATATAGTACCAAGAGTATTTGTTAGATGAATTGCATAAGAAACTATCTTCATCTGAACCCCTAGATCGCAAGGCACTTCAGGATCTGGTACATAACTCCCAGCAGGTTAGCAACCATTTCTTGCAGTGTGGTTATGATGCATTGGAAGCTTCATGTAGGTCAGCAATGACAGGGGCAGTCATACGTAGACATGCTTGGCTGAAAGAACAATCTCTGCCAGATCATGTTAAAGCAAAGCTTCTAGATGCACCGTTGGAAAAACAAAAGTTATTTGGCTCCACGGCTCAGGAGGTCTTAAAGAAATTTGAGGAAAAGGCTAAATCTGTACAAACAGTCAAAGATTTTCTCCAGGTCCAACCACCAAGATTCAGTAGAAATTGGCCTTCCAAGAATTGGTCCTTTCCGTACACAGACAGATCACAAAGAGGCAGAAACAGGCGTGCCAGAGGTAGAGGGCAAGCTCGAGGCTCCTATAGAGGGCGTCAGTGGCAGCCTCCTAACCAGAGAGGTGCTGCAGGGCCTACAACTACTACACAAGGACCATCTCCATGACTTGACCTTGACCCCGCCATCCAGGGCTCAGTTGGAAGCACCTTTGGGCGGAAAGCTATCTTTATTCTCAAAAAATTGGCACAGTATTACAAAGGACAAATGGACACTGCAAATAATAGACAAAGGATACAGGTTCCATTTTCATACATTACCAAAAAGACAAGGCATGCCAAACCTGCCACCAAACCAAAGGGCAGAGGCTTTAAAACAAATTTCCAAACTACTACAAATGAAAGCAATAGAAAAAGTTCCTCTCTCAGAACGAGGCCAAGGATTTTATTCCAGACTATTCCTTGTTCTAAGAAAAGAAAAGCAATGGATGCCTATTCTGGACTTGTCCGCACTGAATACTTACCTCATTGTGCCAAAATTCAAAATGCTGACCTTACAGCAACTTCTTCCCATGCTGGGCAAGGGGTCATGGCTGGTAACTGTAGACCTCAAGGAGGCATACCTGCATGTCCCTATCAGACAAAGTTGCAGAAGACACCTCAGATTTCTTGCAGGTTCAGAGCATTATCAATTCTCAGCATTGCCCTTTGGCTTATCTACTGCGCCCAGAGTATTCACGAAATGCCTGGCATCAGTAATTGCACATTGCAGACTTCAGGGGATGCAGATATACCCATATCTGGACGACTGCCTCATACAAGCGGACAGCCAGCAAACACTGGTAAAACACTTAAACTATGCCATCCGACTACTACAGGCCTTGGGATACACAGTCAACATTCAGAAATCAAGACTTGTTCCATCCCAACGTATAATTTTCCTGGGTGCAAAACTGGATACAAACACCCAAATGGCTTTTCTCACAGAAGAAAAACAAGCACAACTACCGGTTTATTTCAGAAATTTGACAACACAGACCCAGCTAACTGCAAGGAAAATCCTGCAGGCCCTGGGTTTCATGGCATCTTGCATTCTTCTGATTCCACAAGCAAGGCTACATATGAGGAAACTACAATGGTACCTAAGGAGTCTATGGTCTCAGCACTGTCACAGCCTAGAAACTCTGATCCCCCTCATTCCATGCCTTCAAAAGGAATTCCTGTGGTGGGCAAAAGCAAGCCAGTCAAACATAGGCCTGCCTTTCAGCAAGCCGCATGCCAGCCAAGCCATTACAACGGACGCCTCAGATCATGGATGGGGAGCACACATGGAGGGCAGGTGCATTCAAGGACAATGGGCACAAAAAGAATTGCATTTGCACATCAACCAAAAGGAAATGCTGCAGTGATACATTCCATCGAGGCCTTCAAGCACTTCCTGCACCAAGGTCACCTGTTAATAAGGACAGACAATACCACAGTTATGTGGTACATAAACAAGCAAGGAGGTACCCATTCATACCCTCTTTGCAGGCTGGCGATGAATCTGTGGGAACTTTCCCTAAAAGTCAATATAGAGCTACAATCCCAGTTCGTACCAGGAAAAGACAATGTACTGGCGGACAGCCTGAGCAGAAACATCATGGATCCACACGAATGGATGTTACACCCAGATATCTTTCTCCAGATAACACAATCATGGGGAAGGCCGGACATAGATCTATTCGCCTCCCACCACAACCATCAACTGAGGAAATTCTGCACAAGGACATACCATCCTCAAGCATGGAAAGCGGATGCCCTCTCCTTCAGCTGGAATACTCTAACAGTATATGCATTCCCACCACTGCCACTGATGACCAAGGTCTTAATGAAGATCAGGACAGAGCAACCAAAAGTAATTCTGATAGCTCCGGACTGGCCAAGACAACACTGGTACCCACTGTTAAGGAGCATGTCACGTACGAAACCTTGGCCTCTACCACAATGGCCACTTCTACTGACGCAACACAATTACAAGACCCTGCACTCCAGCCTCAAAACCTTACAACTGACAGCCTGGAAAATACCTTGACTCCTCGCCAGGATAAACTATCCAAGAGGGTGCAGGATATCATCATGGAAGCCCGGCGTCCTTCCACAAGAAAAGCATATTCAGCAAAATGGAAAAGATTTCGTGCTTGGAACACCACAAAGGGTCAAGATCCGACAGTTATGAGCATTCCACGTATTCTGGAATACTTGGCTGAAATGCTCCATAATGGCCTTTCTTATTCCTCCATAAAAATTCATGCTTCAGCAATTTCAGCAGAGTACAACACTGATCCTCCTGTATTCTCTCATCCTCTGCTAAAACAGTTTCTGAGACGGATAAAAAACATCAACCCTCCAAGGAAACCACCAGTGCCTACATGGGACCTTAACTTCATGTTGGAAAAATTAACTCTTCCTCCATTTGAACCAGCAGCATCTTCAGAACTACAATTCCTATCCTGGAAGACTGCCTTCCTTCTGGCCATAACCTCAGCAAGAAGAGTATCTGAGTTGCAGGCCCTCATGGCAGTACAGCCTTTTCTCATTTTTCATCAGGACAGAGTCTCTTTGAGAACCAATCCTTCATTCATGCCAAAGGTGGTATCCAGGGTTTCACTGAACCAAGCTATTCACCTGCCGACCTTCTTTCCAAATCCACAAAATAAGGGAGAGAAACTTCTGCATACTTTGGACATCCACAGACAGTTGCGCTACTACTTGGACAGAACTAAGGCTTACAGAAAAACTGACCAACTCTTTGTAGCATATGCTGCTGGTGTACAAGGAAAAGCAATTTCCAAACAGACAATTTCAAAATGGATAGGAAATTGCATTCGGTTCTGCTACTCTTTTCATGGTAAAACTGTGCCAGCTAACATAAGGCCTCATTCCACCAGAGCAACAGTCACCTCCACAGCCTTCTTAAGACGAGTGGCTACAAAGGACATTTTAGAAGCTGCTACATGGAGCTCCATGCATACATTTTCCAAGCATTACAACTTGCCCTTATATTCCAGATCCAGAGCAGGCTTTGCCAGTGCAGTCCTGCAGGGCATGTTAGCTACACCATCCTTTTCTTAGGTCCTACCTCCCCCAGCTGGGCTATGGTATTCTACCCATATGTAAGGACTGCAGATGCATCCTTGAAGGACATAGTACAGTTTTGTACCTACCATAAATGTAGATGTCCGATAGGTATGCATCTGCAGTCAGGTTTTCCCTCCCTCCTACCCCTCTGTGGTATACTATGGGTACTTAACCCTCTTTTTAACTAGCCGGGGTTATCTTTTATGGTGTATTTGTTTTTTAATACTGTGCATGCTTGGAATTTTTCCATTTCTCCAAATTTAGCCTTACTTAGAGGGCAACTGGCATCTGGGGCAAGAAAAACTGAGGAAGATGGCGTCGGCTGACGCTTTTATATCCCAGCCGCTCTGACGTCGGGAAAGGGGCGACATCAGCCGACGCCGGACCCAGACTTTGGAATCCGGCCGACCGAAGGGCTGCCTGAGGCAGGACAACCCATATGTAAGGACTGCAGATGCATACCTATCGGACATCTACATTTATGGTAGGTACAAAACTGTACTTTTTCGCCTTTTACGTCATGTTCATTTTCAAAGTTTGAGGGGGAAAGAATTTACAGTTGTACAAAGATATACTACCGATACATGTAACACCATATAACTTACAGAAGGAGGCAATTCTACACACATTCCAGGTGCTGGGAAGAGCACTCTTGGCTAACATCAAAGTACTAATTTCATTAACTCTAATAGTACCCGGTATTAGGAATGGGGTCCATTCCCATCATACTTGGATACATTAAAGATCATATATAGGTAGGGCACCTACAGAAAGCTTATGTGGACCCTCTCCTGTAACTTCAGGTCTTCCAAGAACATGTTGGATTTCTTGTTCTGAATATCCCACCTCAAGATGGAGCTGTTATGGTGAATTTGCGCAAGCTGTTTCGTAATGGGTTTGCTCTTTCCTTACAGGCATTTTAATGAGGGAATGCCTAAAGGATGGGCTAGCCTCGTTTTGCCCAGGTCTTCAGCAAGAAATAAGTGCATGACAGAACCTGAAGGGAAACATAGCTCTATGCGCTACAAAGAATTATGGCTGGGTCACTGACTGTAACCTTTTATGTGGTCTCAACATGGATACCTAAATTCACCTCTCAAGCTTTGCTCTTTTGATAAATTTATTGACATCCAAATCTTCAACACACAGTTAACTGGTTATGGCTAGGGACTGGATCACAATCCTCTCTATACTACATAGCTTGGTAAATTTCATAATATAAACTGGGAAACTGCCTGCCATGCTTCCTTATCTGATTACTTCTTTGAATCCACTGCATGAGTGCTTTTTCCTGCATTAAGGCTAGACGTCTTATTTAAGTACATTTTTTTGTTATCTTAGTCAAGATGATTATTGCAGCGAAGGCAAGTGTGATTAAATCTTTTAGCTAAAGTATTCTGGTTTAGATGAAGGCAGTTTGACAAGAGTTTTTATACTGCACAAACCATGAGGAGGTTAAAAAAAGGGGTAGTAATGCTTTGCACACTAAATATCAGTATGAATAAGTGTAGAACTGGGTGGAATGGTCAACAGATAGTTTGAAGGGGATCTTGGAAAGTAGGACATAGATAATACGCAATATATATGTCCCTAATAAGGGCAAAACAAGATTTTTTTTTAATTTCTGTAATGAGTGGAAATTTCCAGGAACCAGATCAGAGTTTTGTATATTATTAGGAGACTTCACTCTAGTATAAGATGAAAAGCCTATCAGAAAAAAAAAGTTGATAGATTCATTCAGTAAGAGATTGGGAGGATGTGTGGAGAGTAAGCCATGAAAGGAAAGTGGCTATTATCTTTACGATAGACACTTTAAAACATTAAAACAGGGCGGATTTAATCCTTATGCCTCAGTTAGAGGAAAGTATCCTAGGAAGTGGAAATTAAAGAACTGAACCTATCAGATCATGCCTCGGTGTCAGCAATTTGCAGAATCACTCAAGAGTCTTAAGTTAAAGAACTGGATGTGGACGCACTTTAAGTGGGCTTATGAATCGAGGAAGGCAGATCTAAAAGCTATAATTCAGGAGGTAATAGCCAGAAATGAAAAGGGAATTAAGGGTCCTTTGGTGGAAAGGTTTAAGGGAACAATTCAAAGGGAAACTGTGGAAAAGGAATGCATAGAAAGGCAAAGGACAAGTGGGACAAAAGGAAAGGAAAAAGAGCTGAAGCAATTACAATAGCGGAGAATAACTAGTGGTAATAGCCTAGGAAGGGAAAACACAAGCGGCGCAACTGAAGGCAGGAATAAACTATTCAGAAACCGCAGAGGAGATGATGAGAAAGGGAGATTATTAGTGGTTAAAGAGAAAAATGGACACCAAAGTCTATATCAATGGGCATTTAAGTAATGAAAAAAGAATAATAGCACAGGTAATAGGAATATTTTATTTATCTTTGTTTACTGGCGTAGTACACTGATCACAATGGACATTTTCAGACACGGCCCAGCTGAAGAGACGGAGAGCATAACTACACAAGTGACACCTAGTTGTTTAAGTAGAAGACAGCTTTTGCAGTATGATATACAGGAAGTTATGCAAACGGAAAAGGAAATTGTACATACAAGTAGGAGCTTACACTACAAAATAAATGAAAAAGTGAATACATTTAATGAATGCCATTATTTATAATATGTATACTGAAATATACAATCTGATATTCTCAATTTTTCATCTCATCCTCACATATGGGTTCATATCTGACCCATCGGATCCAACTCAGCCATTGGCAAGCTCATGGCAACCAAAAAGCCCTAGATACCTCCCATTACCCATAATGCATCTCTCCCCAGTACCTCAGATCTCGTTTGCCACTCTGTAAATATGTGGTCTGATCAGCTAGCTCTTGGTGTCGGGTTGTATAATTTAGAATTCTTTCCTTCTATAATCTCTGTTTCTTCATAATTTTAATATAATTAGTCTTTTCTATATCCCCCTTATAGTATATAGCCCTTTCATTGCAGTAACCATTTTTAATTACGTTACTTTCGCTTCTTCTCATTCCTTTCACTTTCCCGCCAGTAACATTTTTTATAAGTTACTCCCCTTCCCTTTTACCTTTAAAGGTATATCTTGCTCTACTATTGTAAGTACATGTCCCCTTCCTGTTACTTCTGTTTAAAAAAAAGAAAGAGAAATTTTCCACACTCTTCTGCTGTTTTTTTTCTTAAGTGTGCCTGTGTGTGAGTGGATTCTCCGACTGTTCTTTTCCTAACATTATGGCAGCGAAATGGGAGAAACCAGTTGGCTTCAAAAAATGCACAAAGCACAGACACAAGATGCCTGTAAGCGACACCGTGTGTATACTGTCCTGGCCTCCTCCACTTACAAGAGGATTGTGTAATCTGCCACTCCTTTAATCATCAAGCTTTAGTAGAGAGGAAAGATAAGCTCATCTTAAGGGGCTTGTTGCCTTTAGCCTTTGGGGAGGTTATTTCTGGAAATAAAGAATCTGGTTCATCCACAAAATCATCTCATTCGACCCCAGCTTCTTCTGTTTCCTCTAAGTCCTCAGAGAAGAGAGAAAAGAGACCCTCTTCAGCACCTACAGATATTTCAGAGCAGAAACTGAAAAAGGTGAAATCTCCCAGGTCTGGGGAGTCTGTGATCCAATCGGAGTCTTCGGCGATTATCTCTACCCCATTGGATCCAACTTATTCAGCTACAATCCTGTCGAGTAAGGATAGATCGGATCTATAGATGTCGGATCTGACAACTAGTCCTTTTAAACCTATTTTGACTCTACTGAGGACACGATTCTCTCTAGCCTTTGACCCGGTTCCGAGAGTGCAGTCTCCCTTCTTATCAAGACCAAGGTCCCCAATCTGCCTCCTCTTCCCATTTGACCAAGAACCTTACTGAAGATGTGGAACTGATGGTGCAGAAGATTTTATGGGTGCAGGGCATCGAGTCCCACCCGACCTTGACCCTTATGGTGCTAGGTCTGTCTAAATCGTCCACTCCCCCTCTTAGTAATCCTCTGACTTCAGGGCAAGCTTCAGAGCCATCAGATCTGATATGCCCGGTACTTTTCAGCTCTGATCCACAGTTGTCTACTTTCTCGGATCAGACGTTCGCCCAGAGCTAGTTGGCTTTTTGGAGCTGGAGAGTTCCCATAACCATAGTGAACTTCGCAAACCTCAAGTGTGCTCCACTCCCAGGTCTTCAGAGCAATCCATGTGTCTTGGTGTTTCGGAGAAGGTGAGCCCTGTTCAGTCTTCAACCCCTGGCGAACTGTCTTCTGGACTGGAGGGGACCCTGTCCTGAAAGCATGCCTTTTCAGAGTCCTCATCCATTCAGCAGCGGTCAGCTTTTGGGGCTTTGAAGAGGGCCATAGCTGCCACTGCATCTAAAAAGTCACCTGTACCATTGGATTCGCTATCCCAGCAATATACCCTGTGTTCCTCTTCATCCCACCATGTTCCCCTGGGACAGCAGGACCTCAGGTGCCAGGATACCTATCCGGGTACCCCTGACTCTTCCAATACCTCCCCAGACTACCCCACTAAGGAGGTCCCTGGGAAAAGACTTTGCAAGTGGAAGCATTTGGACTCCATGGAGGAGTCAGCTATGGAAGACACTGATCTCAACGAGGGAGAAGGATACCCATGGTCACCCCCTAAGGATGTTTCCTTTACAGGGATTCTGGAGATTCTGAAACAGAGTGGTGGCTTGCAGTCCAGCAATCCTTCACCTGAGGAGTCGATATACGTCTGCCTTTGGTTCCTGCCCATATACCTCCTGGGGTGACTCCGCTCACTGATGACCTCATAGGTTTGCTCTCTTGGTGAGCATGGAAGACCCCAGATTCCATCGAGCCTGTCCCCCAGAGACCAAATAAAATTATAACTGCTCCCTCTGACAAGGCTTTCTGGACAAAAGGGGTTGCAGTAGATGCCATGGTCGTAACGGCAGCGACCAAGATGGAACTCTCCAAGGAGAGTTTGACTATCCATCCTCCTAAGGATTCTAGGATGAAGGATAGGTGTGGGAAGTGTTACCTTCAGCGATCTTTGCCTTGCGGTCACTGAATTCTTTCACATTTCACTAGTTTACTAAGGGATCTGATCAAGGAGCTTTCAGATACCCGTGAAGGAGCAGTAGCTGAGGGAGTTAAAGAGAAAGTAGCTTCCCAGTTAGTCACCCTACATTCAGTAGCCAACTCTTCCATGAGACTCATCGCACATGCAGCCAAAGGAATGAGCAGAGCAGTGGGTTTTGGCATGTCTATAAGGAGGCATGCCTGGATGGTTTTTATTTTTGTCTGAGGAAGGAGGGATACGATTCCTCCGAAAGTGCTTGTTTACAATAAAAGTTCTAATGTTATATTCTCGAACCATTGTTGCTTCATCTTAATTTAATACTGAATATTGAATACTGAATTTTGACAGTTGGTGTACTGCAGTTACATCGCTTGCTTGCTGGAGGCGTCAACCCTTGGCTTTTTCGTTTTTACTGGCATGCCTGGATGTGCCTTTGCAATTCTGTGGAACCTTTTAAGTCTTCGTCCGTCAATGCTCCATTTGACAGCACATCTTTTTAGTCCCAAAGTCAAAGATATGCTATCCACGTGTGAGAAGGAAGGTAAGACCCTTTCTGCCATGGGAATACATTTTGCAGCTCCTCAGAAGCCTTATCCCAAGGTTCAGAGAGACAGTGGAAAAATGTGGTTCAAGGGTCTTATCAAGACATGTGGCAAGTTTTCTCCCAGAGGCAGAGGGTGAAACAGTAATGGAAAACGTCACCCTTGCAGCAAAGGAAGTCCACAGAACCAAGGTTCCTGGGGGTCTTACTTAGGAAGCCATTTCAGTGCAGTTGAAAGCAGGCCTGATTGTCCACCTCTGGAAACAATCAAGAGGTCGACTATCCCTGCACTCCAGAGCCTGGCAAAAGATAACTTCTGATATATGGGTGCAAAGGATAATATCCAGGGGTTAACAAATTCCCTTTTCTCAACAACCTCCTCTCAACAGAAAAATCCCAGACATTCCACCCAGTCAAAGGGATCAGGCAGTCATTCAAATTCAAACACTGCTGGAAAAGAGTCATCCAAGAGGTCCCCTTAGATCAGACAGTATTCGGAACTTAGTCGAGGTTCTTTTGGTTTCACAGATAATAGGGGACTGGAGAACAATTCTGAATCCAAGGTTGAACAAGTCGGTGCAACGTTGCAAGTTGCGAATAGTCACGGTGCAGTCCATACTTTCTTTTCTGGAACAGGACAATTGGATGTGCTGTACTGATCTTCAGGATGCCTTCTACCATATAAAAATGGACAGGCGCTCCAGAGGATATCTACACTTACTGCTGGGAGCCAGTCATTACCAGTTCAGAGCACTGCACTTTGGTCTCACTACTGCCCCCAGAGTGTTCACTAAATGCATGGCAGTAGTTGCAGCTCACCTGAGATGACAAGGATTCTGAGTGTTTCCTTACTTGGATGATTGGCTCATATCCACCCCAATCAGGCATCTACTTAATCCACGCAAGAGACTGTTCTCCAGGTGTGTTCTAAGCTAGGAATAACCATAAATTACCAAAAATCTCATCTGGAACTTACTCAGGCAATAGAGTTTATGGAGTCACTGCTAGACACCAATCTGATGATTAATACTATGGAAGGAGGAATTTTTGCAATCAGACGGCAAACTTCAAGGTTAATCAGAAACAGGAAGGTAGCTATCCACCATGTTCTACAAGCATTAGCATCTATAGCCATAGCAGTTGTGTTGGTTCCATTAGCCAGGTTTCACATGCAAATCCTGCAATGGCTTCTGGCTGGTCAGTGATCAGTTATTCACCAACCGATGTCTCACCAAATTCTTATAACAGACATATGCAGAAAGAATCTTTCATGGTGTATGCATTCAGAACAGGCGACACAAGGTTGACCATTTATTCCCCCTCAGCGACAGGCTACAGTCACCATGGATGCTTCCCAGATAGGGTGGGGAGGCATTATCTTGAGAAGATGAACCTGGTGCACAGATGAGGCCAAGCTGCACATAAACATCCTGGAGATGAGGGTAGTGCTTCTAGTGTAGCAGGCATTTTGGACTGCTCTTCCTCTTTCCTCTAGGGACAGTAGCGATTCAGTCAGACATCATGTTGGTGGTATGGTACATAAACAAACAAGGAGTAATCAGAGCATACCCTCTGTGTCGAGAAGTGCTCAGAATGTGACAGTGGATGATCTCATCTAACTGTTTTCTTGTAGCAATGCACATTCTGGGAAGTCACACATCATAGTGGACAAGTTAAGCAGAGCCATTCTTAAGTCTCACGAATGGTCCCTCAACCAAAATGTAGCAGAGAACATTTTCCATACATGGGACCACCCTTGCTGTGTCCTCTTTTCCTCTCCCCTAAACAACAAATGCAGCAGCTACTTCACCCTAATTCCCCCACAGAGGGAGTCCCCAAGGGATGCCCTGTTACACGATTGGCCTCCCAAGCTATTGTATGCTTTCCCCATTCCAGTGATTCCAAAATTCCTTCAGAAAGCCAATAAGGTGAAGAGAGCAGTAATCCTCATTGCCCCATAATGGCCTCAGCAAATCTGTTTTCCTTTTCTCTGACCTCATCTACAGAAGGAACCTTGGATTCTGGAATCATTTCCAGACCTACTGTCACACCCGACAGGAATGCTTTTTCCCAACCTTCACCCTTGAGCTGACAGCTTGGTTCTACCAGTTCCATTAATTGCCAGACAACCTTTGCTCTCTTCCCTGGTCCATTAAATTCTGATGCCCTCCCATAACACTCAAAAACTATATAGGAGTAAATGGAAGAGGTTTGTAATTTGGGCTCAACGCATACTATGGCTCCCCTTCACTCTATTGTAGAACTTTTAGTCCATCTTTTCAATAACAGAGCTCTGGCTTCTTATATTAAGTTCCAGTTAGCATACATTTCATATTTTCACATTGTGGGAAATGAGAGACAGGTTGTCTATCCCAAACTTTGTAAAGCCTTCTTGAAAGGGACCATATTGTTAAAACCTCTCCCCACAAGGATCCTTCTCCACCTGGGATATTAATTTGGTTCAACATCTGATTGTTCAACCACCCTTTGAACCTGCAGCAACTTGTGACATAAAGTTCCTATCCTGGAAAACTATCTTTTTGGTGGCTATCACATCTGTGAGATGGATATCAGAAATTCAGGTGCTATCTTCCCAGCCCATTTGGTTTTTCATAAGGACAGCGTCTCTTTGCGTACCAACCCCTCCTTTTTGCCCAAAGTTGTATCACAAACAAGTATTAACCCGACTATACATTTGCTGGTTTTCTTCCCTAATTTTGCTAACAAGGGTGAATATGTACTACATTTGTTGGATGTTCATATGCAGTTACGTTTCTATTTACATAGAACTAAAGAGTTTCAGAAAACAAACCAATTTTTTATTGCATTTGCACATCCTAGGAAAGGCCAACCAGTTTCCAAGATTACTTTAAATGGCTTTCTAGTTGCATTTCCTTCATTTACACCTCAAAAGGCATCAAACCTCACAAATCTATTTGAGCTCACTCTTCCAGGGCGATGGCAACGTATGCAGTTTTCCAGACAAATGCTTCCTTGGATGACATTTGTGCAGCAGCCACAAGGGCAACCCATCATACCTTTATCGCTTATTACAAATTGGATTTGGTCTCCAGGGGAAGGACTTCCTTTGGTGCGATGGTTCTGAGGAACATTCTCCCATGAGTCCACCTGGGGTAAAGGTAGCTGGGGACTCAGCCGCATAAGTGAGGATGAGATGAAAAATTGACAATATCAGATAAAGAAGTTATGTACTTAACATAACGTTCCATCTATATTGTCAATTTTTCATCTCTCCTCGCATCCCCTCCCTCCAACCTCCTTCCTTAGTGTTCTTGGTTGAATGGGAAGAGTTCTTTTTTCTTATGCTCCAGAAATGGTCTCCTTTCAAATCTTTTTGGATGTTAAACATTAAAATCCCTTTTTCTTTGGTTATAATTACAGCAAACAAGATCTGAGGTAATGGGGGGAGATGCATTATGGGTAAGGGGAGGTATCCAAGAGCTTTTTGGTTGCCATGAGCTTGCTAATGGCCAAGTCAGATCCAAAGCCATATGTGAGGAGAAATTAAAAATCGACAATACAGATGGAGCGTTATTGTGAGTACATAACTTCTTTGTTTAAAGTATTCCAGAAAATGTACATTAAAAAAACAGTGGCAAGCACATTACATGATGTAGACAGTGAGGAAAGGGCAGAGGAAGGCAGTGGGTTAAGAAATATCCTCTTTTTTAAGCAGGAGGATTATGCTTCTTTGAATGGACGATGATTAAACTGAGTTCTAAATTTGAGAAAGGAGATTTACATTAAGTGGATGGGAATGGACTGCCAAAGTGAGGGGGCTTTTGTTGAGAAGTATTTTGTTCTTTGTAGTGTGGTGGTTAGAGCTGAAAGCAGAAGCCTGGATTGTTAGTATCCCCCCTTCAGTGATTATAGGAGTTTCTTCTGACCGTTTAGCTGCTAGATGGAATTAGGTTTCAATACACAAAAAAGTTTATACAGTTTGGAACCTATTAGGATGTCTAATCTTTGCCTGATGACTGACTGTAGATGCCAGGATATCTTCCATCCAATTGATGTTCTCTGCTACCTTCTTGTCATTTCCTGATTTTCAATGGTAGACATTTGGTTGTAGAGGCATGGGTCTGATCTTAACTTTCAGTAGAAGACTAGCTGATGACCACTTAGTAAAAAAATAAAATAAAAACATCAACTAAGCAAACTCATTCACTAGTGTACATATCAAGATTCCTACCCATTGCATAGACACACGCAATAAAGTCACTTACCACTGGGTATGTCATTCAAGACACAGAACCACGCAAACACCAACATCACACAACCTGTACACAGCCCAGGTTTACTTTCTACGTGGATCACACATACTGCATCTCCTACCTACACATACTGGCCACAATACAAAACGCAGGCACAGTGCAAGCTTCTGACCATGGACACTGCAAACTCCTGGTCATTCACTACTTTTCTGCTACAAACACACACACTGTAACCCCACCTGAATACACTCAGACAGCTAGCTGTGGACCACTCAATGCAAAACACATGCAGGCACACAAAAACAGTCACACACATACACAACAGGCATCAGACCACACAAATAACCCCCCACACACATACACACCAGTACCTTCTGACCACTTATACAAACAAAACATGCATACATACACAGTGCAAACCACCCCAAAAAATGCATACTGCTACCATTTAACTGGCAGATGAAAAGATCAAAATCACATGCTGCCTTCTTTTAATCACTCATTAAAACCCTACCTGCAGAGAGTCCATCTGTTGAGACTTGTAGCACTGAAGCAAATACTCATTGACAAAAACATCACACACAGACTTGGCATCTGTATTACATAGGAGCAGTGTTACTACATACAGCAGATCACACACTTGCCTACATACATCCCAGCTGATGCACATGCTGTCAATGAACAGGTGTACTCAATCATTTTATACATATTTGACAAAAGTACACTTTCAGTAAGTGGCTCCTGACAAGCTGGCAATCAGTCACCTGGGTTACAACATCCACATCACCCCAGATGGTCTATTTGTATGCGATTTTAACCTCTTAAGCACCTGCATCTGCATGATTTGCGCCTCAGTTTTTCCATGGTCAGCATGCATGGAAGAGAGCAGAACTGTCATCCATATTGTTTGGTCAAGCAGTACGCTAATGGGATTCTGCATCTCAAATCACAACTGAAGCATCTCTTCTCTCCATGTGATATGAATTTCATGATCAGCAGAGTTGCCCATCTCTCAGCTGAACTGACCGATTTAACAAGTTTAAAAATGTTCTTTCGGCTTTTCCTGGTTAGGGGTTGCCACAGCAGAACTCTGGTCCGCTAATGATTGGCAGTAGATTTTTATGGTGCCGAGGTGCCAGCTCGACACCTAACCTTCAACGAAGGCACGCCCATTCATGCATGGCTTTCGAACACCATTCAACTGCAGGGAGGACATGCAGACTCCACACAGAAGGCACTCCAGCCAGGAATCGAACGGGATAACCTCTTGCTTGTGAGGCAACAATGCTACCACTGCACCACCGCGGCTGTAACAATACCTTGAAAACTGCTGTTTTTTTTTGTCGGCCACAGCTTCTGTTCACATGATCTCACAGCTACAGGCCTTTGTGTAGAGAATTATTTCTGATCTTTCTCAAGCATCTGGCACCCATTAATATCAACCCACATTTCTTCGAAGAGTGATTTCTGAATTGTGCCAGAATCACTGCTTCCAGCTCTGTTTTCTTTGCCAGAGTAAAAACCAGGGGAGAGATTACTCTTCTGTCTTTGGATCTGCACTGCCAGCTCAGGTCCCACCTGAAGCAGGTGAATAAGTTTTTAGGAAAACAGAATCAACTATTATTATCCTTTATTCTGAGCAGGAAATAACTGGTGGTCACTACTTAACAGTGCAGATTTAAGATAATCATTTTTCTTGATATACTCAGTGGTTGCAGTGAAGTGGGAGGCTCAGAGCCAAGGTGCATTCTCCCACTACGGACCTGGACATCACAGCATGCACTAGTGTTGTATGATATACATGCCCCCAGCCATGGGAACCTCAAAAAAGAAAATTCAGAACTGAATGGGAGAGAGAAGACAAAAATCCATAGATCCACCAAGGAAGGTCCCTTGTATGTCATCCTCCAGGGAAAATAGCCCATGCTCAATATAGAAAAACATAATACTCAAGTTTACATTCTTGGCATTCAGCCTTGGAAGAACTAACAAATAGGTAAATTTCCAGTTCAGGTTTCAGTTCACAGTATTCAATGGACAGTTTCATCTGCTCCTCTTCTGGAGTCCCTGCACTGGATTATAAGTGAAAAGAAATCTGGTCTGTTACCAGAGCTACCCAGACTCCTGTAGATGCAGTGTTTCATCACACTAGAGAATTCATGAAATTGCATATTTCAGTACACATCACATTGGACTTTTCAGCAAAGACATTTCTAGTGTTGTTGGATTATGTCAACCAGCATTCTTCTCATGGAACCCTGTGCAAACTCCACATTAGAAACTATCAGTATTATCATTACAAACTCCACATTAGAAACTATCAGTATTATCATTACAAACTCCACATTAGAAACTATCAGTATTATCATTACAAACTGCACATTAGAAACTATCAGTATTATCATTACAAACTGCGCATTAGAAACTATCAGTATTATCATTACAAACTGCACATTAGAAACTATCAGTATTATCATTACAAACTGCACATTAGAAACTATCGGTATTATCATTACAAACTGCGCATTAGAAACTATCGGTATTATCATTACAAACTGCGCATTAGAAACTATCGGTATTATCATTACAAACTGCGCATTAGAAACTATCAGTATTATCATTACAAACTGCACATTAGAAACTATCAGTATTGTCATTACAGTCTCCACATTAGAAACTATCAGTATTGTCATTACAGTCTCCACATTAGAAACTATCAGTATTATCATTACAAACTCCACATTAGAAACTATCAGTATTATCATTACAATCTGTGGGATTAGGACAACAGACCTTTTGAGCTTTCTGTTCTTCAAATCTTGAATGTGATAAAGGAGCCAAACTGGTGGTTACAGATGGTACACATGAATCTTAGAATTCTTGCTACCTCAAACAGCAGCCTTCAAAATCAAGAATACATCAGACTTTGAGGAGATATTCCCATTTGCTTATCAGTCTGCATTACACAATCCCAGTGGGAAAAAAGTTGTACAACAATTTAAAAGAAATGCTAGAAGTACTTCTGTCACTGAAGGTATTCAAAAAAGGAGCCACCACCTGCAGTAGTTCTGTTAAACAGTGCAAATTCAACAGTCATGAGATAAACCAGCAAAGCGACACAAGGTCCCAGTCTTTGCTAGCCAAGAAAGCTTGGGGCCTAGCTTTGTCCAAGACTATGCAGTTGCAAGCAGTTCAGCTACCAGATGCAAAGAATTTTTTTGTAGAGACTTCATCTGAATCACGAGTAGCAACTTCATTTGAAAGTCTGTGGAAAAACTTGAATGTTTGTGAACAGATGTACAATGATCGATTACCTCTTCAGAGGATAATCAGTTGCCAAAGTTTAAAATGTTTTTACTAGGCCACACACTATGTCATTTGCAGCCTCTTCAGGAGAAAGAGCTGCTTTATGCCCCCCCCCCCATTCTTTTGGTTCAAAGGGTTCTGGAAAAGGTGGCAAAAGAAAGGGCTTGGTTGATCCTCGTAGCTCTGAGTGGATAATCATGATCTTTGTAACATAAAGACAGTTTCTGACTTGTTTGCCTTTCACTCAGTAAAGATGTTCTTACATGGCTTGTGTGGTATGGATTCTGGAAGCTTCTGTACCAATGAAGGGCTGTTTTCATACCACATTTCTGTGGTTGTACAAGAAGCAAAAACACTACATTTCTGCTTGAAAATCCTGTTTCTCAAAGTGGCAGAGATCCCCTGCTCTCTGGTACAAGGACTGTAGTTTTCCTGTCACTTCAGGTTCAAATCCCATATGTCTGGGTTCCTTTTCTAAGCTTATCTTCTGGGTATCTTATCTGTCCATCAAGGCACATTGTTCATCTTTGTCACTGTGGGTTTTTTTTTGGACTCTCCTCTGGTTTTTCAGAGCATCTACCTGACTTCTAGAGGTATAGTTTTGTATACTATACATCCAGTACTGCAAAGACAGGGAAAATGGCATATCCTAGTACAGTTGTGTGGGGTACTCATAACAGTAGCTAAATGAAGTATCGTGTATCTTCACAATGACATTCCTTGCCATTCCCCATTTCTTTTTCTTTTTTCTTTAGTCCCCAGTACATGGCAAATCACTGTGACCTTGACCGGCACTCTCACCAAGATGTGACCATTTACAGCATGGCTGTCGTACAGGCAGCCGTAAGGAGATTTTTGCTCAAGACTAACCACTCCAGGGTTAAGAATGCAATAGATGCAGCTTAAGGATATCACTCTTCCTCTACTAATGTACCCTTTTAGGTGGTCCTGCTCCCTTTTATGAACCTCCCGTCTCCACTGGGGATGCATTAGCGAGAAATACACCCCAAAGGCATTCTCTCCACCCTCTACCCAAGGAGAGGAGTAGAGGCAGCACCTCTTCATTATTTTATTGTCATAATTAACTACTTCATTGTTTGGGCCACTGCACAAACCCAGTTCAGCTGGGTCACAATCAGGGCTCCGGTACCGGTACCATGGAGACATCCATCTCATTTCCTTTACTTTTGGGATTTTTCTATACAGCTAGTTTTTGAGCTGTGCTGTTGTGAGATTCTGCTTATGATTCATATGAATAGAAGTCCACCATGTTCTCTGATGTTACATGTAACCGACATGGTAACGTATCAGTTGATCTACAAGGGGAGCCTCCTTGGTGAATTCCACCTACCCTTTTACTATCCCCCTGTGTTTGCATAGCTCCCATCAGTTAACAGATGCTATTGGATTGCCTTTCAGTTAAATAAAAGAAATGGCATTAAACTGAAATACTCAACTTCCTGCGACAAACCTCTGATAGGTACCCTCCATACTTATACAACCAAGTCCAGGATTAGACAGTTAGAGTAGATTAAGTACTTTTGATAAAATTGATTCTAATTTATGTACCATTACCAAATCTACAGTATGGTAATACGCAGCCGTGTTAAGCCTGTCCTCCTCATCAGGACAGGAGGGTGGATTGGCCATTTGCCAAGAGAAGGTCCTACATGCAGGATAAAGTATGGTGGATGACATTTGCAACTGGCAGCTGTCTCCTTGTAGTCTTGACTTGCATGCGTCACCCATCACGAAAATATGGTAGATTTGACTTACCTATAGAAAAGGCTCTTACTGCAGAAAGAGAAAGTCTAGCTGCATTTTCTGCACTGTTCTCTCTCCACCTCTGACATCAGGGTGGATATTTTGTCAGAGCTTTGTGATGCACAGAATGAAGATACAAATGTACCTATTTACCAGTGCAGGAACTGCCCTGTTATGATTTCTGAATTTACAGCAATTCCTTCTGGATGTCCATATTCTTCTCAGGCTTAGTTTTGGGAGCTGATTTGCTCATTTTTCTGCCTTCTGACTCTGGTGAGACAATCCCAGTGGAGTTGAGAACGGCTTGCATATGTTATGCATGCAATTAATCACAGCCCCTGTGCTGCATCATATTTCTGCTTATGGGAGAAAAAAACCTTGACAGGATTCGCTGCTCGCTGAGAGGGCTGCATGTAGCCAATGGAGCAGTGACTGAAAGATATTTCATCATATGCTGTCATAGTGAGTACTTCATACAGGTCTGTGTCTTAGGTTCATAGATTAGTACTAGGCTAACTGCCCTTATGGACCATTTTAAGCTTAGCCAGTTATCCCATGTGAGACTCAAACCCTACACCTTCGGTTTATAAGGTAAACACATTAACCATTATGCCAACCTCCCACCCCATCTTCAACAAGGCATCCTGGATTAGACTTGGTGTGTTCGATAAAATCATCATGTTATCACTTTGAGTTGTAACTTTATCACTATACAAAGGATTTTTAATGTGTTTTAGTCGTATGTCAGAGTATGAAGCAAAACTTTGAAAAAGACCTGTCATCTTTATGGTTTGTGTCTGGGCTTCTGATGGATTTGGACTCGTATGTAATCATTCTGACTGCAGCGTAAATCAGCAAGCTTACTAGAATAAAATGACATCTTGTTTCATTAAAGTCTGTTAAATTTGGCCCGATAAGTGTTGTTCCATTGTGGCAGTACATTTCCACTTTTGATGCAATAATCTAGGTGTAGAATAAATGTGGCTACTGAAGGGAAAATTAAGCACCCAAAACAACCCTTTCCCCTGGAGGAGGTATGTCCTAGGATAATGTGTAAAGCCCTAGGATGTGTCTGAATTGAGGTCTAACAATAGTTGAAATATCTGAGGAGGTAGACAAAACCAGATTCATATCTTGGCACATCCTCCTACTTCATTAAAATAGGTTCATAGGTGGTTACTGGGCTGTTGATTCAAAAGTCTTCATAAGCCTAGCCACGTGTACCCAGTATAATACTAGAGAAATCCAACATAAGGGATCTTGCCTAAATTTGAGATCTTAGTTAGCAATGACTGCCAATTTCTAGGAGGGTCATAGGTGAATTCCCTGGCAGGAATTTACAGTTTCCCATCCAGGCTACACTTAAAAGTACAGTTGTGTACACTTACTATAAATGTAGATGTTCGAGTGTATTCACTGTTACAGTCATTATATTTGGGTAATCCTGAATTCCAAAGTCTTGGGTCCTGCATCAGCTGCTGTCGCCCCTTCCCTGACGTCAGGTCATCAGGGGTATAAAAGATGCGGCCGACGCCATTTTCTTTAGTTTTTCATGCCCCAGATGTCAGGTGCCCCCTAAAAGGGTAACTAAAATTTATATATATATATATATATATATATATATATATATATATATATATATATATACTTTACCTTCATCTCCAAGCAAATACACCACATAGGTTGTATAAATCAGAGAAGGAAAGATAGGTTCCATCAGAAGAAAGGGGGATGGCGGGTGGGTAACCTGGACTGCAACAGTGAATACACTCGAACATCTACATTTATGGTAAGTTTACACAAACTGTACTTTGTTCTTCATGTTTCACTGTTGCTGTCATTACGTTTGGGTAGAGTCCCAAAGCTATGGATGGGAGGCTGGAGCTAAACAGCATTAGGAGCGGCTATGAGGCCCTGCAGAACTGCAGTGGCAAAGCCTGCCCTGGATTTAGAGTAGAGTGGCAGATGATAGTGCTTTGTAAAGGTGTGCACCGAACTCCAAGTAGCAGCCTCTAAAATGTCCTTGGTTGGTACTCCCCTGAGAAAGGCTGCTGACGTGGCTGCAGCTCTGGTTGAATGTGGCCTAATGCCCTTAGGCACTGGCTTGCCATGGTGTAAGTAGCAGAAATGAATGCAGTGGCCTGTCCACTTTGAAATAGTCTGCTTTGAGATAGCCTTTCCTTGTGATCCTGCAGCATATGCTACTAGTAATTGCTCTTTCTGAAAACTCTAGTAATTGCTCTTTCTGAAAACTTTGGTTCTGTCCAAGTAGAATCTAAGTTGTCTGTGTATGTCCAAAGAATGCAGAATTATCTCCCCCTTGTTCTGTGGTTTTGGATAAAAAGTTGCCAGATGAATAGTTTGGTTAAGAGCCACACTGGACACCACCTCAGGCATAAATGTTGGGTTTGTCCTCAGAGACCCTGGATGGATAAAAAATGATAAAAGGTTCCACCGCCATGAGTGCCTGTAGCTCTGAAACTCGTCTTGCAGAAGTTATTGCTAGGAGCAGAGCTGTTTTCCAAGATAAAAACTTTATATCAGCAGTAGCAGCTGGCTCAAAAGGAGGCAGGGTGAGTTTTTCCAAGACATAGTTGAGGTCCCATGCAGGCACTGGTGATCTCCTTGGAGGCCTTAGATTTTTGGCTCCTCTGAGGTACTGTTTTAGTAAGGGATGAGAATAGATTGGTGGCTCTGTATTGTAATGAGCCGAAATGGCAGAGGCATGAATTTTAATAGATGAAAAAGATAGGCCTTTGTCCAGCATCTCTGTTAAGTATTGCAAAATCTGAGGAATATTTGGCACAGCTGTATCAGTTCCCTGTGCCTGGTTCCAAGCCCAGAATCTCTTCCATTTTCCAGCATAACATTTTCTAGTACTAGGCCTTCAGGCCTCCAAAATGACATCCATCACAGCTTTACTGAGAGGTGTGTTTTGTATGACTACATTATCCGTCATACTGCCAGGTTTAAAGTCCTGAGTTGGCTGTGCAGGATCTGATTGTCTTGCTGGGACAGTAGATGAGGTATTTGAGGTAAGGTCCAAGCTGGGCACTGAGACAAGTTCTTTAGGATTGGAAACCAGTACTGGCGGGCGCCAGTCTGGGGCAATCAGTATCATTTTTGGCTTCTCCTGTCTGACCTTTAGGAGTACTTTGGGGAGGAGAAGCAGTCGGGGAAAGGCATATACTGATAGGTTTTTCCAGCTGAAAGATAGAGCATCCACTTTCCATGCTTGTCTGTGATAAGTCCTTGTGCAGAATCTTTTTAGTTGGTAGTTGTGAGGGGAGGCAAATAGATCTATCCGGGCATCCCCAATTCCCTTGTTATCATGCTGAAGACTTGTGGATCCAGCTGCCACTCATGGGGATCCATGAAGTTTCTGCTTAGTTAGTCTGCCAGAGTATTTTTCCTTCCTGGCAGGAATTGTGCCTGCAGATGTACTTGGTAAGTTAATGCTGTGTCCCACAAAGTCATGGCTAGTCTGCAAAGGGGGTACGAATGTGTGCCCCCCTGCTTGTTTATATACCACATGACCGTGGTGTTGTCTGTCTATCAGTAGTTGTCCCGGATGAAGTAGGTCCTTGAAGGCTGTCTGGGCATTCTGAACAGCTAGCATCTCTTTTCGATTGATATGTAGATGTATTTGGGATGAGGACCGTGTGCCCTGAATGCATCTTCCTGCCATGTGGGCCACTCAGGCATAATCTGATGCATCCGTTGTTAGTGTGGCTGTCCCTTGTTTTGGTGACAAGCCTTTGCCCACCATAGAAACTCCTGTTGTAGGCAGGGAATGAGAGTAATCATTGTTTCCAGGCTGTGACAATGTTGAGTCCAAACACTTTTTAGATACCATTGAAGTTTCCTCATATGCAGTCTTGCATATGGAATTAGTAGGATGCAGGATGCCATGAAGCCCAAAGCCTGCAGAATTTTTCTTGCAGATAACTGGGCCTTTGTTGCCAACATTTTGAAATAGGTAGTCAGTTGCCTTTGTCTGGCATGAGATAAGCCATCTGGGCAGTTGTATTTAAGCTTGCACCCAGGAATATTATCTCAAGAAGGTACTAGTTTTGATTTCTTTTCATTGACTGTGTACCCTAGGCATGTTAGAAGTCTTTTCACAAACATCAGATGCTGTAGAATAATGTCCTTGTAATCTGCTTGAATTAGACAGTCGTCCAAGTAAGTATATATTTGTATTCCTCTTTATCTGCAGAATGCAATTACTGGTGCCAGGCACTTTGTAAAGACCCTGGGCACAGTAGATAAGCCAAAGGGCAGTGCAGAGAATTGGTAATGCATTGAGCCAGCCTTGAATCTGAGGTATCTTCTGCATAATTGTCTGATTGGGACATGCAGGTATGCCTCTCTTAGGTCTAAAGTCACCAGCCAAGCGTTCTTGCCCAGCATGGGCAGAAGCTGCTGCAAAGTCATCATCTTGAATTTTGGAATATCCAGGAAAGTGTTCAGAATAGACAGGTCCAGTATTGGTCTCCTGGTCTTGTCCTTTCTGGGTACCAAGAACAGTCTTGAGTGAAATCCTTGTCCCGGCTCTTGCTCTGGTACTTGTTGAATGGCCCCCATGTCCATGAGGGATGAGATTTGTTTTTGTGCCTCTGCCCATTGATTTTTTGGCAGATCTGGCCAGCTGTTGCCTTTGGCAGGTTATGGAAATGGAACTTGTACCTTTGTGACACGATATTTAGAAACCACTTGTCCTGGGTTATAATGTGCCAATTTTGAGAAAAAAGTGCTAATTTTCCCCCCTAAGGGGGCTGCCAGGAGATAAGTGCTTGGTGCAGGCAGGGGGAAGTCATTGGGACTGTTTCCTGTATGGTTGTGATTTGTCTTCTCCAACTTTGGAGGTAGAAGTACCCCATTGCTTTGACCTTTAGGAACCTTGCTCCTGGGATCTGCCCCTTTGAGGTCTGTCTGACACAGGAAAGGACCAGTTTTTTGTAGGCCAGTGTCTACTAAACCTAGGTGGCTGTACTTGTAAAAAATCTTTGACAGTTTGCATAGATTTAGCTTTGTCCTCCATTTTCTTTAACACCTCCTCTGCCTTAACACCAAACAAAGTATCATGCTGTAAAGGTGCATCCAATAATTTAACTTTGACATGATCAGGCAGATTTTGTTCCTTTAACCAAGCATGCCTCCTAATTACAAAACCCGTAACTGCGGCCCTGCAGGAGGCCTCCAAAGAATCAAAACCACATTGCAAAGTATGCTTTCCAACTTGTTCAGCTACATACAATAAATCCTGCATTTCCTTGTCTTCTGCACAGAGTGTAATAACATTTTCTGTTTAAGCAATGCCATGACATGTTGCTATCTGAGCATATGAAACCGACAGTTGGCCCTTATAGCCAACGTAGCAGATGTGTAAACCTTTTTTCCCCATCTATCCAGTGCCCTAGAATCTCTGTCAGAGGGGGTAGGGTTTTTTGTAGCGGAAGCCTTAACTCCTTTGGGACCCTGTGAAATAGTTTCTGGGTCTGCAGCAGGGCTTTTAAAAAAGAATTTGAGAGTCAGGAAACCTGTAATACCTGTCAGGCTTAACAGGAGCTGGAGGTAAGGAGTCCGGGGTAAGACTAGACTCCGAAAACGCATCATCAACAATAACACAGGTGGAATGGCTAGTGGCCTATGTTTAGGTAGTAAAAGGAAATCCCTGAGCCTCTTTTTAGATTCTGAAAAATCCGCTCCCTCATGGTATGCAAGATTTCCCCAAAAGAATAGTCCTCTGGAGGAGAAGCTGAAGGTATAGATTCTTCAGCATCAGAATCCTTATGGGGGGAAGAGAATATTCCTAATCAGAAGAAATAGAAACCTGATCTGAAGATTCATAGTCTGTCTCTTGCCTAAGCCTCTTATCAGGAGGGTGATGGGAACCCCTGATCAAGGTAATTAAGTCTTCGGCCATTTTGAGCATCTGAGCATTGAGAGGCCTATCCACGTGGCTTTTGAGTTTGTTTCTTTGCTTTAGAAAGTGCTTTAGTCTTGCCTTTGAAGCTGAGGTTGGTTTAATGTAAAGATGTTTAGGTTTGAATACACCCTCAGAAGCTGGTGCCTGCTCAGCGGCTCCTGACCCATCTGAAGGAATAGTATCCGAGGCTCCAATAACTTGAGTTATAACTTGAGTTTCCAGCGGCATGGCCGAATCCACGTGGGAGTCGGTAGCGCGCGGTTGTCTCTCTCTCTCTCCTTTTCTTTGCGTTTTTTTATTAACTCCGGTAGTCTGACGGCTATCCGACATTTCTGGATAATTAAACCCACGTCCAAAATAGTTTAAAGCAAAATCATACCAACGCTTAATAGTGCTTTGGTTAAATCTAGCACAAAACCGACAACCAGAAACGTGATCAGGGCCTAGGCAAGGAATACAGTAAGAATGAAAGTCCTTATGAGGTATTTGCTTTCCACAAGAAATACAATTATTTACTTTTTTCTGACATCGGTCTAGAGCAAGAAAAAAGTTTCTCCAACGGGGTACTTAGCTTTATTGAAGACTTCGGATCTGAAATTTGAACACGAAAATCTCAAGAGTCAGCCAACCGGCACCTGCGAACTGCTTCTGCTTCGGGCACCGCGTGGCAAGAAAGACTAAAGAAAATGGCGGCCGCATCTTTTATACCCCTGGCGACCTGACGTCAGGGAAGGGGCTACAGCAGCTGCCGCAGGACCCAAGACTTTGGAATTCAGGCAGACTGAGGGGCAACCTGCCAGCAGGATTACCCAAATGTAATGACTGCAACAGTGAAACACGAAGAACATGAGGGTCATAGAGGGGGCTCTGTTTGATGTGAATTGGTAGCCTAGTCCAGAGGAGTCGCAACCTCTGAGAGACGTATCTGTCTCTCCAGCATGTCCTATTTATGTCACAGGCCAGGTTAAGGTCCCTGGAACGGGTGACTCTTGTCCCAATTGACTTGCAGTTGTGCAGCATTTCCAGTAGGCTTGGATCTCAGATTGCTCTGTAGGTCAGCCACAAGTCTCCCCAAGTAGTCTGTACACTGCTGAGTACAGTCACAATGATTTTATTCTGTAAATGTATGACGTGTTGGAGACCCTGAACTTTCTTGGTTAGAAATCTCTGAGGTCTCTCAAATTGCTGCAGGTGTCTGGTAAGGTACATACCAATGGGAGCATTATACTCAATTAATAACCTGATGAGGATCGAGTATAGAAGTGTTGTGACCTCTTTCGCGCTCAAAGCAATGCCTTTGCTAATGAGGTGTGCAACGTAGAATGCATTCCTTACCACAGTAGACATAAGGTGGTCAAAGTTTTGTCTACAGTCGGTTTGCGTTCCCAAGGCTCTCACTACGGAGTTGTTACTTAGTGTATTATTTATGATAGTCTGAAGGGATATCTGAAGGGATATCGTTTTTACTGAAGGGGTGATAATGCATTTTTTAGCATTGAGTTTGAGTCCATGCAAGAAATCCATCAAATATATGTCTACCTCATGAAAAAGGCACAGCTGTTCCAGCTATAATGTACAAAAAACTTTTATTGCACAAACCACAGAAGGTAGACTTCACACAAATAACGCTGCTACAGTTGTCTTATACGTTTTCGTCAGCTAACTTCATCAGAATGAAGTAACCACATCAATTCCTCCCTATATATGCATTTGTAATTTAATTGAATCCATTCAAATCATCCAACCCATTAAATACACTTAAATGTGCAATGTCAAACAGCACAAAAGACAGACTTGTAACTATAAAATTTCAAGTGTTACTAAAATCACAACCAATAAATAATACATATACTATTGATAAAACTTATAAGTTATATAAGGGACATGTACAAATGTTAAAAATTGTGTATATGTAACTTAAAACGTTTGTATAAAGTAAATTATAATGAATGACAGTCTTGTGCAATAGCACCATCTTATGGTGATAGTTGATAAAAATAATAGGAAAATACAATTAATTTTTTAAAAAGAAATATCTAATCATGTTAAATAGTAGATGTTTGTTCAACATAAGTTAAAATCTTATAAAAATTATATAAATATACACAAATATATATATTATATTACAATTTTGCAGATCTTCGTTTTAAAACAGGTTTTAGGGAAACCATTTCATTCAGACCAGGGGAGCTACTGGCATCCAGTATTTGCCAATATAACACTTTATATTCTAAACAAGCTTCCCATGGTCCTCCCCTGGGACCTCTTCTATAACAAAGAACTGGAATTTTACCTGATCACATACTAATGTGTGTTTGTATAAGGCATTATTGACATTTCCTTTCCTCGTGTCATAATTATGTTCATATCACCTTTGCTTTAATTTTCTCTCGGTTTTACCAATATAGAAGGAATCACATGCTTCACATACTGCAATGTATACTAACCCACTAGTGTTACAATTTGCAAAACCCTTTGTTGTAATAAGTCTACCTCTACTTTTAAAACAAATTTTCACTTTCCTTCACATTACAATAGGGACAACTACCACACTTACTTGTCCCTTTCTTGTGGGTTTTTTGTGGGCCATGATTGGCTCCTTCTATAATATTTTTAATATTACTACCTTTTCTGTATGTTAACCTGAGAGATTAAACCAGAAAGGTTAAAGAAAAAGGAACCTATAAATTACAGAAATAGGAACTACCAGCAAAAAGGGAGGAACACATACTGGAGACAATAGTTACAGCGGATATTGGTTTTAACGGTGGTGTTTTTAGTTATAAAGGTTTTAATATTTAACCTCACTGATATTTCCATTGCTAAAGCAGATTTTAATTTATTTACTAAAGTATTCACCTTCATTCCCAGGGTCAAGGCCAACATTGTTAACCTACTAGTGGATGTGAAGATGTTTATTAAACAGAAGAATTTAGAGCTGTTTTTTAATGGTAGGGAGATGGAAAAAGATATTTCTGTTTTAAAGAAAGAGTATGTTTAATCCACCCCTACACCCACAGCTCAAACACTTCGAGAATTTATTAGAAAAAGAACTTGGGGAGAAACTAAAATACAACAAAGTGAATTCAAATCTTTCCAAAGAAGAATTGGATATTTTAGCATTCTGTAAAGAAAACAAAAATCTTAGGATCATGAAGCCTGACGGGGGGGGGGGGGGGGGGGGGTTGTGTGGTTTTAATGGACCAGATTGCCTATGATGCCAAAATGTTTGAAATGCTTAATGATGAAAATACCTATGAGAGGGTATCAGTAAATTAATTCAATATAGCACATAGGAAACTTACGGTATGTCTAAATGATTTGGTATTAGAGGGACTAATAGACCTTGAAACTTTTTTTATATGTTGAGAAACCTAGAGTTCCCTCCATTTTCGGCGTACCTAAGGTCCATAAAAACCAGAGAGATCCGCCTTTAAGACCTATAGTTTCGGCTGACGTTTCTTTAACAGCTCCCCTTGCCAAGTATATAGATGTTCATTTAAAACAGTGATGGAACATCCCAATATCTTAAAAGATTCATGGGATTTTTTTAAACAGTGATGGAACATCCCAATATCTTAAAAGATTCATGGGATTTTTTTAAACAGTGATGGAACATCCCAATATCTTAAAAGATTCATGGGATTTTTTTAAACAGTGATGGAACATCCCAATATCTTAAAAGATTCATGGGATTTTTTTAAACAGTGATGGAACGTCCCAATCTCTTAAAAGATTCATGGGATTTTTTTAAACAGTGATGGAACATCCCAATATCTTAAAATATTCATGGGATTTTTTTAAGACGTAGATAATACTGACCAACAGAACACTTCTTTTTTTTATAACCTTGGACATGGTGGAACTGTTTACATGTATTCCCCACGATATAGGTCTAGCATGGTTCGAGGAATTCTTGGAAAGTAACGCCATCCCCTTTACGGTGTTTCGTACATGCCTAGTACTCATGGATTTAATTCTGAAGAATAACTTTATATATTTTCAGGGAGAATAGTATAGGCAATTAAAAGGTGGCAGTGGGTGCACATTGTGCACCCACATATGCCAACATTATTTTATTGTATTGGAAGAACAAGTTTGCTTTTAATTCAGAGTTCCAACAGTGTTGGAATTATTATGGGCGTTTTTGGATGATGTCTGTCTTTTCTGGAACAGTACAAAAGAAAAGTTTATAGAATTTTATGAATTCATTTTAAGTACAACAGAATTTTTAAAATTTACTTATAATGTTGATTTCATTGAGCTTTGTTTTTCAGATGTTAATATTCAGAGAACCAATACAGGTTTTAAATCTAAAATTTACAGGAAAGGAACCTTTTCCAATACATACTTACATTACACTAGCTCTCACCCGCCACACCAAAAGAAGGCAATTGTTAAAGGACAACTGGTGAGAGCAAGTAGAATGACCTCGAATGAGCATGATTTCAAACAAGAATGTGAATATATTGTAAATATGTTAAAGGAAAGAGGCTACCCAGGTGATTTTTTACAAAACATTATTGAAGAGGTAGTCAAGGCAAGGATGACTAGATTTCACCTGTATTAAGAAATATTGAAAATACAGTAAATATTAAAGAACATCACCCGGGTGGGAAACGGTACCAGTCTGCCTTGACCATCACATATGACGGGGTGTTTTATTTGATTAGAAATATTAATAAGGAATGGAATAAATTTGCTAGTCTAACTGATTTGAAATTGAATTTTGAAGAACCTCTCAGGTTAACATACAGAAAAGGTCATAATATTAAAAATATTATAGAAGGAGCCAATCATGGCCCACAAGAAAGGGACAAGTAAGTGTGGTAGTTGTCCCTATTGTAATGTGAAGGAAAGTGAAAATTTGTTTTAAAAGTAGAGGTAGACTTATTACAACAAAGAGTTTTGCAAATTGTAACACTAGTGGGTTAGTATACATTGCAGTATGTGAAGCATGTGATTCCTTCTATATTGTAACAAATTGTAACACTAGTGGGTTAGTATACATTGCAGTATGTGAAGCATGTGATTCCTTCTATATTGTAACTATGTGAAGCATGTGATTCCTCCTATATTGTAACAAATTGTAACACTAGTGGGTTAGTATACATTGCAGTATGTGAAGCATGTGATTCCTCCTATATTGGTAAAACCGAGAGAAAATTAAAGCAAAGGTGATATGAACATAATTATGACACGAGGAAAGGAAATGTCAATAATGCCTTATACAAACACACATTAGTATGTGATCAGGTAAAATTCCAGTTCTTTGTTATAGAAGAGGTTCCTGTAGATCCCAGGGGAGGACCATGGGAAGCTTGTTTAGAATATAAAGAGTTATATTGGCAAATACTGGATGCCAGTAGCTCCCCTGGTCTGAATGAAATGGTTTCCCTAAAACCTGTTTTAAAACGAAGATCTGCAAAATTGTAATATAATATATATATTTGTGTATATTTATATAATTTTTATAAGATTTTAACTTATGTTGAACAAACATCTACTATTTAACATGATTAGATATTTCTCTTTTTAAAAAAATTAATTGTACTTTTTCCTATTAGGGCGGCCACGGTGGTGCAGTGGTTAGCATTGCCGCCTCACAGCAAGAGGTTCTCCAGTTCGATCCTCAGCTGGGGTGCCTTCTGTGCGGAGTCTGCATGTCCTCCCTGTGGTCGCGTGGGTTTCCTCCGGGTGCTCCGGTTTCCTCCCACATCCCAAAGACATGCTGCAGGTGGATTGGACACTCTAAATTGGCCCTAGGTGTGCGTGTGAGTGTGCCTTCTGTGGAAGGTTGGGCGCCGGGCTGGCAACTCGACACTGTAAAACTCCACTGCCATTCAATGTGCGGACAAGGTGATCCGCTGTGGCGACCCCTAACCGGGAAAAAGCCGAAAGAAGAAGAAGAATTGTACTTTTTCCTATTATTTTTATCAACTATCACCATAAGATGGTGCTATTGCACAAGACTGTCATTCATTATAATTTACTTTATACAAACGTTTTAAGTTACATATACACAATTTTTAACATTTGTACATGTCCCTTATATAACTTATAAGTTTTATCAATAGTATATGTATTATTTATTGGTTGTGATTTTAGTAACACTTGAAATTTTATAGTTACAAGTCTGTCTTTTGTGCTGTTTGACATTGCACATTTAAGTGTATTTAATGGGTTGGATGATTTGAATGGATTCAATTAAATTACAAATGCATATATAGGGAGGAATTGATGTGGTTACTTCATTCTGATGAAGTTAGCTGACGAAAACATATAAGACAACTGTAGCAGCGTTATTTGTGTGGAGTCTACCTTCTGTGGTTTGTGCAATAAAAGTTTTTCGTACATTATAGCTGGAACAGCTGTGCCTTGTTTCATTTACTTGTTTGCGGTTTGGCACAGAGACCACCTTCTTTGTGTTTATATGTCTACCTCATGTTACCATGGCTCAGAGGTCTTGATAATGGTGTCCTCCAAGGTGCTAGGGATAGGTCTTGAAACCTGGACATGGGTCGCTCCTTTACATAGTCCACCTAGGCAAAGTGTCAGCTATGCCTCTATGCAAAAAAGGAGAGGCAAGTGTAAAACCACAGAACCTTTTGTTACTCTGCCCCCTTTGGAAGGTAACCTTATTGACAAAAGCAGAAATTTGGGACAACCCCCAGACGTATATATGGTTTGCAAGGAGGGAACATAACGTAAACCATCCAGTTTACTAGTGTGTAAGTGCAGTGATTAGCTTTTATTCTTTGTTGCTAAGGATTCAGTTTGAGGATCAGACCTGGGTATAAGCGGGTTAGCCAAGGAAGTAAAGGGACAGAAAGGACCCATGTCTTCTTTCCTGAAAAAGAAAAGAACTTTCAGTTGGATTAGTGTAACTGTGGCATGTGTAAAAGTACAGTAGTCGTATTGTACAGTAAAGGTCAGGGGGATAGCTGGTGTAATGAAGCCTTGACATTGTGTCTAGACGTACAGCAGTAATGTTGTTCAGTAAAGGTTAGGGGGATAGCTGGTGTAATGAAGCCTTTACAGTGTGTCCAGATGTACAGCAGTAATGTTGTTCAGTAAAGATTAGGGGGGATAACTGGTGTAATGAAGTCTTGACATTATGTCTAGACATACAGCAGTAATGTTGTTAAGTAAAGGTCAAGAGGATAGCTGGTGTAATGAAGATTTAAAACTGTTTATTTACATTCCAGTTTTAAAATAATTACACTGAAAGGGGAGACGACATTAAAAATAAAACTTGCTCTGTTAGGCCATGCAAACTAATAAGGAGTCTTCTGGA
Source organism: Protopterus annectens (assembly GCF_019279795.1). NCBI lineage: Eukaryota > Metazoa > Chordata > Ceratodontiformes > Protopteridae > Protopterus > Protopterus annectens. Next base: position 1,348,928,335 of record NC_056746.1, on the reverse strand, counting down.
ATAACAACCAGAGCACTATTCGAAGGACGTTTGTTGTAATGCAGACAATGGAAGTGGTTATCCAGGTGACAAAACTGTATCAGGCTTCCAGAGACCAACAGTATCAGTGAAAGTAAAGATAAGGGAAAAACTGGATAAAAGGGATATTAGAGTAACTTGCATGGGGTACTTTTAGTCTGAATGATTATAAAGACAGGAAAACCAAAAAGTACATAAAACACTTGAAAACAAAATATGTCTCACGTAACTGCTACCTAACTGAGAGGATAGTCATGTTTAGCTGAAGAGTCAGCAGGTTGAATTTGCAGACAGCAAGTCTGAACACATTTGGTAACATTTTAAGCACAAACCTTCCTTTGTAGAGCACTGGTTGTGCATGTGTTTAAATCGATATGCCATCCCACTGATCTGGTGCACATTTCCCTCATATAATCTTCAGCCTATGTCTATCTGGTATTTCCTGTCCTCAAGGAACACTTGTTAAAATAGGCATGACTTTTTGTTTCTTACACAGAAGAAAGTATCTAACAGAATGATAATGCTAATTATTTAGGACTGAGCTGGCCAGTTACAATCTGAATAAATGTTAGCCACAGCCAGACAACCAGAGCTTACAGAGTTATTGATATTATTTTAGTTATGTTTGTTTATTCACTTACACTTTGTTGTCCAGGTTAGTCCCACAAGGCAAATGGCCTCTCTTCAGGGGAGACCTGAGGTGGTATCCGGGTCTATATTACATATTCAAAGTTTCAAAACTTCGAACCTCATATGTTCGACAACATATGAGCAAAGTTTGAAACATCGAAAATATAATAAAAAATTTTTACAAAAAAAAAAAATTATCTCAACGCTCTGAGCAGGGGGGCAAGCCCCCTGCACCCCCCCCCACACCCCCCACTTAAATATACCAACTCCGAGATCGCACTTCAGTGCAGAAAAGGGAAATTTTCCCATTCTGCACCATACTGAGCTATTGCTTTTAAAGTTTGATCATATGGTGTCGACCATATGACATTCAAACTTTAAAAAGTTCAAATAATTAATAGGGACCCTGGTATGCTTACTGACTAGGGAAATTTTGGCCAGGAAACTTCTTTTTGATAAGAGCTGCAGGATCTTTTACATTCACCTGAGCTACCACCAACTCAAGCAGATGGGGCCTTGGTTTAACATGTCACCTGAAGGATGGCACACCCAAGAATGTACGCACCCCCTTATTCTGCCCAGCAGTGTCTATATCTTAGACTACTAACTATTTGTTTTTAAAGCTTTCTTCAACTAGAAACTGGAAAAAAAACTTTAATCCTACCTTGATCTTCTCAAGTCTTTCGGCTTTTCCCGGTTAGGGGTTGCCACAGCGAATCTCTGGTCCGCTTATGCTTAGCAGTGGATTTTTACGGTGTCGAGTTGCCAGCCCGGCGCCCAACCTTCAGAGAAGGCAAACACACATTCACGTGCACACACCTACCTGCATGTCTTTTAACATTTCATCACTCACTGGGAGGACATCCAGACTCCACACAGAAGGCATTCCAGCCGAGAATCGAACCGGGGAGCCTGTTGCTGTGAGGCGACAATGCTAACCACTACACCACCGATCTTCTGAATGCTACAGCGACATTAATACTGTACAGAAGTGTTCTAGAATTTGCTGTTCCCCTGTGTGGCCTGATGGAAGCTTTCATTACTAATGTGGCATTGTTTTTGACCCCAGTGTGACTTTATTTGCATTTCTTTGTTTTACATTGTTGTACCTTCATTTAGAATGGATTACTCAGATCAGCATCTTTTTTAAGAATCACTAAACACTGTCTGGACATTTTTTTTTCAGTGACTCCTTTTAATTTGTGCTGTTTTGCCAGCTTCTAAACAGATTACACAGGCCCTTTTATTTACAAACACTGGCCAAATGGGCTGCTTTTATAAATAGAAGAAATTTCTTTAGCTAGTATTTTTCCCCCTGCACTAGCTCACTTTTTCAGATAAGACTATAGAGTTTCCTTTTCTTTCCTGGTCTCACTATTTATCTGTAACAGCAGAACTGCTCATCCCCTGTATTGTAATAGCTTCAGAAAATTCACATCTTGCATTTTGTGTAGAAGATTAAGGCTATAAGCAGTTCTGATTTACTTCCTACAGTCCAGGGTTTGATTCCATTCAGCGTCCAACTACTGTAAGACTCTGACTATGTCACTTTACCCAGTCAGTGCTCCTAGGCCGACTCTAATCTACCCTGTTTAAAAATACAATAAAAAAAATCCAATTAAGCTGCCTCACACAGGAAAGCGGACAGGTTTTATAAAAGGCAGCACTGTAAGCACCTTGCTGAATATGCTTTTCTTGATTCTCACGCTTAGTGCAGTAGGAAATTAGCTGCAGAAGCCAGTGAGACCTGTTCCCTTAGAAAACACTAAAGTGTTTTTATTATTTGATTGACTTAGTTAACCAGGGTAGAACACTGAACAACACTGACCAGTTTCCATCTCAGCTTGCGAGTTGACAAGCAATGAACAGAAAACGTTACACAGAAAAGGTATAAACGTGCAGAAACAATTTTGTATGCAGCACTGAATAACAGCATGTATACAGTTTATATACAAATCTTCAAAGACAGAATAAAGGAGTTGAGGGTGTAGAGGGAAGTGGTTGGAGTGAGCCAAGTCAACTTTGAGAAGATGGAGGCAGCAAGATATGTGCAGAGGTGACCGAAAGAAACAGCAAGTTAAAATGACTGAATGTACTTCTGACTGAAAAGCCAGTTCTCTGAAAACTGTAGAAGTCAATATATGATACTTCTGGTGTCAGTTTTGATCATGGGCATTGTTAGTGACGTAATTTAGAAGATTTTGTGTGGACTGGCAATGTCTTCTGTCATGTTGTATCCGACATTTATACGTCACCACTGATTCACTGGGTGTGGTGATTTCCTTTTGTCCACTGGTGTGCGACTGTGGAGTTGATATATAATTAAGTAGAGGTGGGGGGTTCAGAGCTTGCCCCCCCGTGCAAAAATAAAAAAAGCTTTTTATGTTGTGTATATATATTGTGTCAAATGTTTTTCAGTCATGAGTACATTGTCATTTAAACCTACTGTTGTTTTTTTTTTCTCAAGCAAAGCTACCTTCGATGATATGATGCACAACTGCAGAAACAGAGTGCCAGTTGAATATGTAGAGATAAGACACCAGTAGGAGGGCAATAAAGTGACATGGTATTGCGTGGGGCACACAGGATAAGTTAGAGAATGTGCCCATTGAGAGTTATACAATCCCAACATGGAATGCACCAAGGAAGCTGAGCAGCACAGAAATAGCATACAAAGGGAGACGCAGCTAAGCCATGCTTTTTTATATGTGGCAATGTATGGGTGATTACTACAGGAAAATTTGACAGTGGGATAAATGTTACATTTAGGGTATAGTTTTCTATCAGCTCTTCCTCGTAGTGCACAAAATTTCTTCACTTACATCGGGTGAAATTATCTTAAAAGGAAATCATGATGGCTGTTTCATTTAGTAATATGGACACATTTCACTTAAATTCCTTCACTGACAGTTTTTACTTCCCTAACTGCATTTGGACTCCTCTTACCTCTGGGACCAGGGTCTCCAAGTTCTCCGGGAGGCCCTCTGTATCCAGGTGGTCCACGGTTTCCGGGATGACCAATCTTGCCAGATGCTCCGGGAGTTCCAGGTGGGCCAGCAGGTCCAGGGCGTCCAACCATGCCAGGAGACAAAGGCCTTCGCAAATTGGCAGCTAATTGTGCAATCTGATCTGTAAGATAAACGAAATGTTAATGTACTATGTGGGAGTATTTTAATGTTTTATTTAGTTTGCCAGATACTGAATATCAGTTTACTTCTCCAGAAAATAAAGCAACTAACAGTCAAGAAAGTAAAACAGGCATGCGCATACACATATATGCATATCTACAGCCCTCTGTGCATGCAAATTAAAACAGTGTTTTTTTTGTAGCGGGGGCTGTGCCCCCACACCCCTGCTAATTATATATACCAACTCCGAGATCGCACAGTTTCATAAAAGGGCATATTTCCCAACCCTGGGAATTGTGCTTTCTCACACACCTGTCTACCATTTGAGTAGCCAACTAAATTTTGTTAAATAAGCAGATGTTAGTCATATGTGAAATTGACTAAATTCAGTTACCCTTATTATATACATATGACCTGTAGATATATATCTCCATACACACACACACACACACACACTCTTGTATATATTGCAGAGTGAATCCCATCTTCAACCCCTTTTTCCTATTTTTGCACATGGGGTTGGGGTGTCACTTCAACAGTGACAGTTATCTAGAACTAAGGTTAAGGTGGGTAACCCTGCCACTGTACTTCCACACCACGGACTTCTGGTCAATTTAGTGTGTCTATTCCATTTACTGCATGTCTTCGGAATGTGAGAGGAAACTGAAGCACCCAGAGGAAACCCTCGTGAACACAGGGAGAACATGCAGACTCTGCACAGAAGGCACCCCGCCAAGAATCGAACCAGGGAGCCTCTTCCTGTGAGGCAACAACACTATCTGCTGTGCCACTGTGCAAAATAAATATTCCAGTTTAATTACATATTGGAGACTGTAAAGTGGTGACAGGGGAAAGTGTAGTTAGGCAGCATAGAATGGTGGTGTGTAGGATGGTGTTGGTGATCAAGAAGAGGAGGACAAGTGTGAGAACAGTGCCAAGGATCAAATGGTGGAAGTTGAAAAAGGGTGATTGTGAGGTGGAGTTCAGGGAAGAGTTAAAATAGGCACTGAGGGGTAGTGAAGAGTTACCAAATAGCTGGGTATCTACAGCAGAGATGGTAAGGGAGACTGCTAGAAAGGTGCTTGGTGTGACATCTGGACAGAGGAGACCTGGTGGTGGAATGAGGAAGTGCAGGAGAGTATACAGAGGAGGAGGCTGGCGAAGAAGTGGGATTGTCAGAGAGATGAAAGTAGAGAGGAGTATAAGGAGATTAGGAGCATGGCAGAGAGAGAGGTGGCTAAGGATAAGGCATATGGAGAGTTGTATGAAAGGTTGGGCACTAAAGGAGAAAAGGACCTGTACCGATTGGCTAGACAGAGGGACCGAGCTGGGAAAGATGTGCAGCAGGTAAGGGTGATAAAGGACAGCGAGGGAAACTTACTCGCAAGCGAGGAGAGTGTGTTGAGCAGATGGAAAGAGTACTTTGAAGGGCTGATAAATGAGAGAGAGAGAAGGTTGGATAATGTGGGGATAATGAATCGGGAAGTGAAACAGATTAGCAAGGAGGAAGTACGGACAGCTATGAAGAGGATGAAGAATGGAAAGGCTGTTGGTCCAGATGACATGTGGAAGCATGGAGGTACTTAGGAGAAATGGCAGTGGAGTTCTTAACCAGATTGTTTAATAAAATCTTGGAAAGTCAGAGGATGCCTGAGGAGTGGAGAAAGTGTTTTGGTACCTATTTTTAAGAATAAGGGTGATTGTGCAGAGCTGTAGTAACTACAGAAGGATAAAACTGATCAGTCACAGCTTGAAGTTATGGGAAAGAGTAGTGGAAGCTAGGTTAAGAAAGGAGGTTATGATTAGCGATCAGCAGTATGGTTTCATGCAAGGAAAGAGCACTACAGATGCAATGTTTGCTCTGAGAGTGTTGTTGGAGAAATATAGAGAAGTCAGAAGGAGTTGCATTGTGTCTTTGTTGACTTGGAGAAAGCATATGATAGGGTGCCTAGAGAGGAGTTGTGGCATTGTATGAGGAAGTCAGGAGTGTCAGAGAAGTATGTAAGAGTAGTACAGGATATGTACGAGGGTAGTGTGACAGTGGTGAAGTCTGCAGTGGGAGTGACAGATCCATTTAAGGTGGAGGTGGGATTACATCAAGGATCAGCTCTGAGCCCTTTCTTATTTGCAATGGTGATGGACAGGTTGACAGACGAGATCAGACAGGAGGCCCCATGGACTATGATGTTTGCAGATGACATTGTGATCTGTAGTGAGAGTAGGGACCAGGTTGAAGATACCTTGGAGAGGTGGAGATATGCTCTACAGCTCAGGTTGGACGATTTGGAGACAGAGAGGCATTGCGTTGGTTTGGACATGTGCTGAGGAGGGATGATGGGTACATTGGGAAAAGGATGCTAAGGATGGAGCTGCCAGGTAAGAGGAAAAGGGGAAGGCCTAAGATAAGGTTTATGGACGTGGTGAGAGAGGACTTGTAGGTGGTTGGTGTGACAGAGCAATATGCAGAGGACAGGAAGAAATGGAAAAAGATGATCCGGTGTGGCAACCCCTAACGGGAAAAGCCAAATTACATATTGGCCTGCATTGACATCACAAGCTGACTTTTTTTCTTTCACGTATGCATAAAATAAAACAACATTAATTGTCTGTCAACAAACTCAAATGTCACTGCTCCCATATTTTTTCAGTATTACAAGAAACCAGTTTCTGCTTATCTAGCAAATCTTTAGTTTTCTATTTATCCAAAAATATGTGCTTTTATTACTTTAGCTACAACACAGGAAATTCATTTATTTCACTGTGCTAATTTCTATGCCCTACCATGATCTCATCTGTAAAAAATAAGCTAGATATTCAAGACTAGGAATAACCACAATTTCTAATGTAACCCTCTCTCCAAGCAGGTAGATTAGGAGGAGCTGTAGCTAAACAAATCGCCTTTCATCACTACTAAAATAATCAACTTAGCGTATCATTAACTGCAGCAAAAAAGATCAAAACAGATTACCTCATGTTGTCCTCACACCCAACTTATCTCTAAAGCTACTTGCTTTAAAATCACACAAGACTAAGAGCGGGGTAGTACTTATCAGCAACACATTGAGTCTGACAAAGAATAAACGATACCCATTTTATCAGTATGATTTTCAACAAAGTTTAGGACTCCCAGAAGAAGATCCTGTCCTTCCACAGTGCCAGCACTGAAGTGTAACATTTGAAGAGGTAATTTTTGTATAAATTCAGTCGTATCTTTAAAGTATTGTTAAATGCCTGAACTGTTTCTGCTGAAATTCAGCCACCATTTGATATTTTAGTCCAGAGATCATAGGATCCTGTTCCATGGGGTCTTACTGGAGGGGATTTACAGTTGGATTTTTCTGAGGGACACGTCAGTGGCTGTTTTCAGGATATGTGCATGCCACAGAGTTTTGTATAGTGGCACTTAAGGTGCACGGCTTGCTAGATGCCCCATTTTTTACAAGCTGCACAAGCAGTTCAGTTCTCATCCTGTGTAACTGGAAAGCCTCTGCAGGCCTGACCTTTGAAGGGTTCCTGCACTCGCGTTGCGTGCCAATCACTGGAGTACATGCGTCTAGCTTATGCCCAGAGCATTATACTGAAGGGTTCCTGCACTCACGTTGCGCACCAATCACTGGAGTACATGCGTCTAGCTTATGCCCAGAGCATTATACTGAAGGGTTCCTGCACTCGTGTTGCGCGCCAATCACTGGAGTACATGCGTCTAGCTTATGCCCAGAGCATTATACTGAAGGGTTCCTGCACTCGCGTTGCGTGCCAATCACTGGAGTACATGCGTCTAGCTTATGCCCAGAGCATTATACTGAAGGGTTCCTGCACTCGCGTTGCGTGCCAATCACTGGAGTACATGCGTCTAGCTTACGCCCAGAGCATTATACCGTTAGTACTGCAAATGCAACACCCATCAGCCGAATTTAGACTGACTGTTTACTGATTCGTCAGGATTTTTTTTTTTTTTTACACTTTGTTGGTTGGTTGGTTGATTGGGATGAAGGATATTCAGTTGGTGGGCCTTCCTTGAAAAGCTAGGAAGGGACCAGAGACGTGAAGTAAGAGCACAAGGCCATGGTGGGACTGACCTGCATCCTCCTCTTCAGCAACCTCCCATCCCTTAATGAAAGTTTATCCCCACTTCTTATGGCATGGAATTTCTAATTGTTTCCTGGCAAACAAGTCTGGAGATGCACTCTTTGGGAATAATTTTTGTGAGCAAAAAAACAAAAATTTCTTACAAAATTCATTTTGTGCTGTTTTCATCACACATTCTTTTCTTCTTTCAGCACCTACACCATTCTCTTAATTCTGTCCACCATCTAATAATTCCCCGTGCCCAAGTGTGTAGTCATTTCCCTGCTAGTCTCTGGATAATAGGATACAAGTGCCATCGTGCTGCACAAGTTACACAGAAATGTGCACATCATCTCCTTAAGCCACTGTATCGGGCAGGAAACGTACACCTGTACCTTGGCCAATGGCTGTAATGTGCAAATGTTTGCCAGGATGCTCTGTAAACAGCATGCAAGCACACGCTGTGGATGTATTTCTTGTCTCCGCAAGATGTTTATTCAGAGCGCCTTGTAGCTGGACTGTATACAGCATTGATTTGCAGATCACTGTAGCTTTGCATTAATGGTTTTTAAAGCTGTTTGCACCACATCCTACAAGGGTGTACGTCAGACAGTAAACAGCCTGCTTTAGTTTACTCACCTTTTCTCCTTCAGTCAGTGAGTAGTGCAGGGCCCAAAATCCTCTACGACAGAGAGGGCAGCAGCCACACTCCATTCCCAATCAGACTGCTAAATGAACTGAGGTCACCTGCATTTTAGTCAAGGCTCTTTCAATCTGTACTAGTGGAGCTATCGGGTCATCATAGTTGAGAAGTGGTATTGGGGCCTTCTCCCTTGCTAACAGTTTAGCAGTTTAGTGGTGAGGGTCTCTCAGGCCACTGTAGACCTTCTCCTACTCTCTTTACATTAGATGGTTCACCAGTTCTTCTTGTAAACACAGACTGATGTGAGCACTTGCATGTGTCACACCAGTCACTTCACCATAGCACACCTCCTTACACACCATGGTATCATTACCCCATGCCAGCCATGCAGTTCATCTACATGTGTGTGCCTTGTTCCACAGTGGCACATCAACCCTGTTAGGAGCAAAACCTCGCTCATTGCTGTCTGAATCTTTTCAGGTTTCTTTGAGGCAAATAGGCTAATATCCCTCCTTCTTTGACTACTTTCTGATAAGCAGACAATCTTTTGGGGATTCCATGTACCTTTGGCGTGGCCTTCATTTGTAAGTTTCTACCCAAAGGAGGTGTATCCCTGGAGAGGAAATAGGAGCTTCTTCTGATCATTCCTACACAGGAGCAACGTACAAAGCCACAAAACAGAAACTGGTGAAAAAATCCATGTTCATCTTGGTTTTGCTCACAGAACACGTGATAATGACAAATTAACAAATCAAATGAAAAAAAGTGAGTATTGTGTTTATTTTTTAATGTTAAAAGTGATGAATGTGTCTCTTGACATTTCAAGTTGCATCAGAAAAGGTTGCACATTCACAGGCAGTGTGCTTACATCACAGGTTCGATCCCAGTGAAGTCCTTATCCTTTATGAAGTGGACAGTGAAGGGCAAGTTGCCATATTTGCAAATGTAAGATTGTAACAAGCAGACCTGACCACAGAATGACTTTGGGCATCCTTTTTTTCAAGCTGGAGTACTTTCTGCTTTATATGTATGTGCTTCAGGAACTTATACTGTTTGCCAGTCAGATATGTTCAGCCATTCACATCATCAGAATGTGTAGTATGATGATAAACAACCAGGAGACAGACCAGCTGTGCATGCAGGATGCACACAGACCTGCTGACAGTGTAGTATGATGATAAACCACCAGGAGACAGACCAGCTGTGCATGCAGGATGCACACAGACCTGCTGAAACTGAAAAATGTTGCTTTTCTAATGGATGATAAACAACACTACTTTAAAATGTGATGGTATAATCAGGGATAACAATAGTGGTACATGCTGTGCAAACAATTTTGCAGTGGTAAGAGGAATCTTTGAACATCTGATGTTTACGAATTTCAGGTTTATAATTCTATAACCTTGTGTATTGTTGGTAATGAAAAAATGTTAATTCTGGGGCAAGAACATTGCCCAGGGGTTGTACAGACTGCCCTGGTGAGGACTGCAAGGGTGAGCTTATTTACAGAGTAGAAGTTTAAGATTAAAAAAGAAAATCATTGAGTGAATGGCTTGCAAAAGGAGAACCCAGGACAAATTGTTCCAAAATCAAGTACTAATGCAGTAGGCATTTACATATGAGTCACCAATGGAAACCTAAAATAGGTATTGCTGTGACACTATCTAATGTGAAATTGTTCAATCTCGCCGTTTGTTCTTACGCATGGGTTTGGAGCCGATCCTCGGCTCCGAGACGGCCACTTCTACAGCTCTGCATCTTGAGAAAGCTCGAGGCACAATCCCCTAGTGCTAACCCTCAGATCTAGTTTGCCGCGGCAGCAGATGCATCGCAGAAGCTCGGGCCAGTAAACTTTTTCTGTTTTTCGAAGTTTTTCCATAACTTTCTTTATTAGTATAGATATATATATATATATATATATATATATATATATATATATATATATATTAGTCTTTTATTAGTGTAGTTACAGGGAGTTATATATTCTTCTTCTTATTGTTGTTATATTATAACTTTTCTAAGGCAACTTTCAGGCCTATTATCCTGTCTTTTAACAGGTGTTTTTTCTTTAGAAAGGCTTAAGTCCTTACTTTTTTGTGTGCAGTGATACCTTGATATTTTCTTGTTTTCAGGTTTTATAGGTATATGTCTAATTTTTGAACATGTCTGAGAAGCAAAAATCAGGCTTTAAGAGATGTCTATGCGGACAGAAAATGTCCATCACGGATAACCACTCTTTCTTCGTCTACTGTCTTGGCCCTCTCCACTTACAGGAGGACTGTTCTATTTGCCATTCCTTCAGTGGGAGGGTCATGATGGAGAGACGCAGGAAGTTGGTAGACAGGGGTTTATTAAAGCCCGAATTTCAGGAGGCCCTTGACAAGGCTGAATTGGTATCCAAGTCTTGGAGAGTGTCGGAGCCAAAGTCATCGGCTCCGAGCACCTCTATTAAGATTCGGACACCGGCTCCACAGTCTTCAGAGTCGGTTGTCGAATGTATATCTTTGATCGAGACTCCGGTCTTGGAGCCGGTCTCGGAGGTTCCGCCGCCATCGATCCTTCACTCGGTGACTACTTTGGCCCCTTCGACCCGCTCTTCGAGACCCTTATCTGATTCGGATGTGGATCGAGTGATACAGACGTTAATGGAGAACTCTGCCCTTTCTAAATTGATCCAAGTTTCATCCTAGCTGGTTTTGAAACTCGAAGCCCTCCCTGGGTCATCTACTGCTCCTCCTCAGAGACCTGTCGAGTCTTCGGAGCCGAGAATCGAAGTTCTGATGATGGTAGAACCATCGATACCGAAGCCTATAGCTGTGCTTTCGGTACCGTTGACCTCGACGCCCTCGGAACGGATAGAGGGGTCCCGGAGCCGACTATTGTTCCTTGGTTCCAGGGCAGACAGTCTAACCGAGATGTCGGTACCAACTCTCCCCCTAGGAGCCTCGGCTCAGATTAGTTCGGCACCGTCCTCTGGATCGGAGCCCGGACCCCCGGTCTCGGGGATTGTTCCTGGTTTCTCGAAACCAAGAAGGTCTTCGGATCCGGGTACCGGTGCCTTCGATGCCATGAGGAAGGTCTTGTCGAAACAGACACATATCTCATCGGATTCTTCTCCTCCTCCCCCTAAGGGTCCATGTTCAACTTCTGTATCCTCGGCTCCTGCCAAGTGTCGAGACCCAATGCCTCAGTTGCCCCCAGAGGGTGCTCCCGGTTCCTCGGACGCTTCTCCAGAAGCCCCATCTGAAGAAGTACCAAGGAAAAGACTGTGCAAGAGGAGGCACATAGATTCCCCACAGGAATCTCTTACATCAGATACAGATTTAGATGAAGCAGAAGGGTCCCCACGGTCCCCCCTGGAGGATGTCTCCTTTGCGGACATCCTGGAGATCCTAAAACAGAGGGGAGATTGGCAGCCACTTAACCCTTTTGTGGATGAATCAGTATTGCTGAAGGCATTCGGGGCTCTACCTTCTACCTCCTGGGTGACCCCTCCCTTTGACGAACTTATGGACTTGATAGCTCGTAGGGCTTGGGAGACACCTGACATGGTGGAACCAGTTCCCCGCAGGCCGAATAAGTTCATAACAGCCCCCCAGGACAAGAGTTTTCTTACCAAGGGTGTTCCAGTGGATACTATGGTGGTGGCGGCAGCCACTAAGAAGGACATGTCAGAGTCCTCTTCCGCTGTCCATCCTCCTAATAAGGATTCCAGGACGATGGACAGATATGGGAAACGCGTTTTCAGTTCTGCGACTTTTTCCATGCGATCGCTGAACTACTTGATGCATTTTACGCGTTTACAGAGGGATCTCCTCAAGGAACTCGGAGATACTCTCCAGGGTCGTACAGATGCTGCTATTACCGAGAAAGTGACAGCGCAACTTAATACCCTTAACTCTGTAGTCAACTCTTCCATGAGGCTCATTTCATATGCGGTCGAAGGTGTGAGTAGAGCGGCAGCTTCAGCGATTGCTCTTAGGAGACGATCCTGTCTGTGGCTGTGCTCCTTTACGGAATCCTTCAAGTCTTCTTCTACTAACGTCCCGTTTGATGGTGCCTCTCTTTTTGGCCCCAAAGTAAAGGAGCCCCTCACTAGGTGTGAGCAAGAAGGGAAGACCCTATCTGCTGTAGGAGTCCGTTTTTCTGCCCCTTCCAGACCATACCCCAAAGGGCAAAGAGGCGGAAAGATGTGGTTCCGTAAGACACATGGTTCCTTTCAGTCCACACAGAGTGATAATGCCCCTTCCAGAGGCAGAGGAGGGGGAAGAAATGGAAGATGCTCTCCAAATGGCAGAGGGGGTCCGCAAAACCAGGCGACAGAGATACTTTCTCTGGCAAGCCTTTCCAGCACTCCTGAGAGGAGGCCCGACTGTCCTGCTCTGGAGGCAGTCGGGGGACGCTTAACTTTGTACCCGCTGGCCTGGCGAAATTTAACCTCAGCTGCGTGAGTACAAAATATAATTACCAGAGGTTACGACATAAAATTCATAAACGTTCCCCCTACCACCAAAAGATTCCCAGACGTTCCACCCAATCTGCAGAATCAGGCAGCCTTAGAGATCCAGAAGCTGCTCAGGAAAAGAGCCATCCAAACAGTCCCGGCAGACCAAATAGGATCTGGAACTTACTCAAGGTTCTTTTTAGTTCCAAAGAAGACAAGGGACTGGAGACCAATTCTGGATCTCAGCAGATTAAACACCTTCGTTGTGAAGGAGAAGTTTCGGATGGTCACGCTACAGTCAATCCTCCCTTTTCTACAGGAAGGAGACTGGATGTGCTCTATAGATCTCAAGGACGCGTACTACCATATAAAAATGGCTAGACCGTCCAGGAGATTCCTGCGCTTCTGGCTAGGAGCCAGTCATTTTCAGTTTCGGGCTCTGCCATTTGGCCTCACCTCAGCCCCCAGGGTGTTCACCAAGTGTATGGCAGTAGTAGTGTCTCACTTGAGACAACAAGGATTCCGGGTGTTTCCGTATCTAGATGACTGGCTCCTCTCCGCCACCCCCGAGTATCATCTGCTCCAAGCAAGAGATTACACAATCAGTCTTTGTTCCCGTCTTGGCGTTACAATCAATTTAGAAAAATCTTCTTTATCGCCATCACAGCGTATCTCATTTATAGGGGTAGAACTGGACACTACCTTGGTCACGGTCAGACTTCCTCCAGAAAGGATTTCAAAACTAAGGGAGCAAATTGCAATACTCCTTCAAAAGACAAAAGCTACAGCAAAACAGGTTTTAAGAGTCCTGGGATTAATGTCAGCTGCACTGGTTGCAGTCCCTCTAGGAAGAATGCACATGAGGATCCTACAATGGCTACTGTTTGCCCAGTGGTCCTATCAGCACCTGCCGTTGTCACACGAAATTCTGATCACATCCTGCTGCAATAATTGATACAAGGTCGACCATTTACCCTGCCAACCCCAATAGCGACAATAACCACGGACGCTTCCCTGATTGGGTGGGGGGGGGGCCTTATTCCAGGGAAAAGACGGTCCAAGGTCAATGGTCCAGAACAGAATGCAAACTGCACATCAATGTTCTAGAGCTAAGAGCGGTGTTTCTAGCGTTGCAACACTTTTTTCACGGCATCTTACCTCAAGGAACAGTGGCAGTCCAGACAGACAACATGTCAGTGGTCTGGTACATCAACAAACAAGGAGGAACAAGATCTTATCCACTATGCAGAGAGGCCCTCAGGATCTGGCAATGGGTTGTCTCCACCGGGCGCTTTCTGATAGCAACGCACATTCCCGGGACGTCCAACGTAATTGCGGACAGGTTGAGCAGAGCCATCCTGTTATCTCACGAGTGGTCTCTGAAATCTCAAGTGGCGGAAGCGATATTCCGCAAGTGGGGCCAGCCTTGCTGCGACCTTTTTGCATCGCCGATGAATGCCAAATGCAGAAGCTACTTTGCCCTTCTCCCTCCACCAGGGAGTGTCCCCAGAGATTCACTGGTTCACAATTGGCCCTCTGGTCTCCTGTATGCTTTTCCACCCATTCCGTTAATCCCCAGGTTTCTACAGAAAGCCAAATGTCTGGAAAGGACCATAATTCTAATAGCCCCATTCTGGCCTCGACAGATCTGGTTCCCCTTTCTTCAGGCCCATCAAATTGAGGAGCCATGCATTCTGGACCCAGTTCCAGACCTTTTGACCCATGCGTTAGGAGCCCCTCATCCATCCCTGCAGGCCCTAAAATTGACAGCGTGGCTGCTCCTCTTCCCATCCTAGCCAGGTCAAGCCTTTTGTCCCCTGCGGTTAAACGTATAATTGTTTCCTCTCTTAAACCATCCACTACAAAGACTTATCGGAGCAAGTGGACACATTTTTCTTATTGGGCATTACAACAAGGATTAGATCCAACAGAAGCGCCGGTACACAAACTTTTGGAGTTTCTGTCTAAGATCTTTGAAGAAGGAGCATCATCGTCCACAGTTAGAGTCCAACTGGTGGCTATATCGAACTTTCATGTGGGTTACAAAAATTCTTCCATCATGTCCCACAGACTTTGCAAGGCGTTTTTGAAAGGCACCTTTCACCTCTGCCCTTCTATTCATAACCCAGTTGCTCCTTGGAATCTTAATTTAATTTTATCCCAGTTAATGTTACCCCCTTTTGAACCAGCCTCCACAGCCTCTCTTAAGTTTGTGTCATGGAAAACATTATTCTTGGTGGCTATAACCTCTGCTCGTAGAATTTCGGAATTACACGCGCTATCTGTTCGACCTCCCTACTTGATTTTCCACTCGGATAGAGTGACATTACGCACCAATCCATCTTTTCTCCCAAAAGTTTGTTCACTCTCAAATATTAACCAGTACATCGAACTTCCCACCTTCTTCAAAGATCACACTAACAAGTTAGAATATATGCTACATAAGTTAGACGTCCACAGACAACTCAGATTTTATTTGCAAAGGACAAAAGATGACAGAAAATCAGACCAGCTATTTATATCCTTTGCTGACCAAAGAAAAGGTATGGCGGTTACCAAAGTTACCTTGTCTAAATGGCTGACAGATTGTATTAAATTTATCTATTCACAGACGAAACAACAATTACCTTTTCAACCCAAGGCTCATTCTACCAGGGCTATGGCCACATCTCTAGCCCATGCAGCCCGTTTGCTGTTGGATACTATTTGTGCGGCAGCAACCTGGGCGAAGCCTCATACCTTCATTCTCCATTATATGTTGGACAAGAATTCCAAAGATTGGGCCTCTTTTGGTTCCACGGTTCTCAGGAACATTCTCCCATGAGCCACCCAGGGTAAAGGAGCTAGGGACGCTACCCGTGTGTAAGAACAAATGGCGAGATTGAACAATTTCACATAAAGAAGTTATGTCTTACCATAACGTTCCATGTGAATTGTTCATCTCGCCTTTGTTCTTACTGCCCACCCTCCATCCCCCAGCCTATGTTTTTTCGGAGAACGGGATGATTTGGATTCCAATTCAGCTTGTCTTCAACACCTTCTGTTAGTCTCTGGCTGCTCCTGTTGTCAGGGTGCTCTTTTCATTATCTAGCTGTTTTTGGGGCATTGCTGCCCCCTATCTTTAAATTACTGCTAGCGCCAGGGGCGCATTGTTATCTTCTGGTGTTAGCAAATTAGATCTGAGGGTTAGCACTAGGGGATTGTGGGATAGGACTGTGCCTCGAGCTTTCTCAAGATGCAGAGCTGTAGAAGTGGCCGTCTCGGAGCCGAGGATCAGCTCCGAACCCATGCGTAAGAACAAAGGCGAGATGAACAATTCACATGGAACGTTATGGTAAGACATAACTTCTTTTTCAGAATGTTTCTGTACAGAAATAAATTTGTACACTGCACTGAAAACAGATTATTTAGATAATTTTATTAAACTGCAAACATTCATACCCCCCCCAAAATTTTTTTTTTTTATAACTTGTTTGCAAATCTATCCCAAGTCCTTAAATATATTGTTGTATTTTGATCAAATTTATTATTGCTAAGAAGGTATTGACTCACTAAGGAATTGACTTTGTGTTTTGTTGATATTAATCAGTTAGTTATGTAAATAATGCAGATAGATTTAAGTTATCAATAACCTAGCATATCTGACTTCATAGGCCATTTTGGAGTGTACAACTACTGGAATTTTCTCTTCTGAATTTTCTCAGGGTCCCATGCTTGCTGTCTGTTGATACATTATCCTGTGCCCATTTGTCAGTGTGTGTCCAGCCATATCAGGTGGCCATCAGGACTAGTAAACCTGATATTCCTCTTGCTGTTTTTGACTAGTCTGTTTTTACTGGCCCTCACCCCATTATAATTAACTTATTCATTCCTCTCATGGCCCGTTTATTCTCCTGATAGGTGAGTGTTGGGTGTCAGAGTGGTGCCATCATCAGTGATATGGCTGAAAATTTTAGATATCTGTATGCGTACATCTCATTCCCATTGGTGGATTTGCAAACTGTCCCATAGGTAGCTTAGGAGGACATATGCACACTAATGATCGACACCTCTAACACGGGTTTTTCTACACTCCTTGCCACAGCCATCACACTCATATTAATACAGGTGTGGCAGTGTGGTGAATGGAAACTGCCTCCCTTCTCCCACGATGGACAAACTATGTTTATCTGCAAACTGTCATCCTCCCCACACCCTGACCCTTCAGCACCCGTGACATTAATCAAGCACATGTTGGTTTGCATGTTAATGGTGTCTGTAGATATCGTGGTCTGTGCAGAACTCCTGCACTTTGTTCTGCATAGTAACAACTTAATTATACTGTCACATGGTCGAAGCCAAAAAGTGAAAAACCGTTGATAATACAAAAGTAGACCACGGACTCCTTGTACCAGCAAGCAACCACAAACGTTGTCTTAACGTATTTTTATTAGTTTACAAACGTTTTCGCCACACAGCAGTATGGCTTCTTCAGAGATAAGTAAGTAACAATGTAATAAAATGCACGCCCCTTTTATACGATCCAGAGAGGAAATGACAACACAGATAAAACAGAGCACATTATGCTCATGAAATAATAATTGTTGTCAAACAAATTAAGAACTAATAAAAATGAAGATGAAAATAAACATGTTCATTAAGAGAAATACCCAGACAGTTCATCATGCTACAGCTTAAATCTTTAAAAAACTGTAGTCGTAGTAGTACTGTCAGGGAAATTAAAACATAAAAATAATGTGTTAAAACAGGTATTTTCAAGGAGTACCTAATATTAAACTATTCATCCTGATAGAAGGCTTAGGTTAACTCAGAACAACAAAATAATTAAAATAATCACAGTAATTACAAAATGTGAACTGTACTTGGTGGACACACATTGTAAAAAGTAAAACTAAAAAATAAAATAAATAGTTGTTTACAATTAACTGGAACAATATAAATGCAAAACAATGCACTACCTCAAATTTATATTGTTCCAGTTAATTGTAAACAACTATTTATTTCCTTTTTACAATGTGTGTCCACCAAGTACAGTTCACATTTTGTAATTACTGTGATTATTTTAATTATTTTGTTGTTCTGAGTTAACCTAAGCCTTCTATCAGGATGAATAGTTTAATATTAGGTACTCCTTGAAAATACCTGTTTTAACACATTATTTTTATGTTTTAATTTCCCTGACAGTACTACTACGACTACAGTTTTTTAAAGATTTAAGCTGTAGCATGATGAACTGTCTGGGTATTTCTCTTAATGAACATGTTTATTTTCATCTTCATTTTTATTAGTTCTTAATTTGTTTGACAACAATTATTATTTCATGAGCATAATGTGCTCTGTTTTATCTGTGTTGTCATTTCCTCTCTGGATCGTATAAAAGGGGCGTGCATTTTATTACATTGTTACTTACTTATCTCTGAAGAAGCCATACTGCTGTGTGGCGAAAACGTTTGTAAACTAATAAAAATACGTTAAGACAACGTTTGTGGTTGCTTGCTGGTACAAGGAGTCCGTGGTCTACTTTTATACTGTCACATGGTGACAGGTTACTTCTGGTACAGTTGAGGTGTGCCGTACTGTCACATGGTGACAGGTTACTTCTGGTACAGGTGAGGTATGCAGTGAACATGTGCTGTGGTTCATAATCACATAACTTTATGGAACTGCATTATCTTTCACTTGTTTTTTAGGAATATTTGGTGGCATCAGCAGTAGATGTTTTCCATGCTATGCTGGCCTGACTCCACCCATTTATGTTTATGCAAGGATTGGAGTAATGATCAGTATTCAGGGCTGTGACTGCTTTCAGGGATTGGAGTAATGATCAGTATTTAGGGCTGTGACTGCTTTCAGGGATTGGAGTAATGATCAGTATTCAGGGCTGTGACTGCTTTTAGGGATTGGAGTAATGATCAGTATTCAGGGCTGTGACTGCTTTTAGGGATTGGAGTAATGATCAGTATTCAGGGCTGTGACTGCTTCCAGGGATTGGAGTAATGATCAGTATTCAGGGCTGTGACTGCTTTCAGGGATTGGAGTAATGGTCAGTATTCAGGGCTGCGACTGCTTTCAGGGATTGGAGTAATGATCAGTATTCAGGGCTGTGACTGCTTTCAAGGATTGGAGTAATGATTAGTATTCAGGATGACTGCGTGTGGGGATAGTATTAATGAGCATTACTCAGGCATGTGACTGCAGGCAGGGATAGTAGTGATGACCAGCATACCTCTCAACTGTACAGCTTTTTGCAGAATGTCCAGATTTTTGCCTCATATTTTTGGTGTGTTCCTCCTAAAATCTGTACCTTTCTGGCAAATACCTGAGGATTTAAGTCATTAAATAATGACAATTATTTGAGTTTAAGACTCCACATCCTTCAGAAAATTCATGTTAGGGCAAAACCTATTATTCTGTCAACTTTCTAAGTGTGTAAGAGCAAAATTTAAAATCTGTCCCTATTTGTTCCCCCTTAAATTTAGGCTTTGTCCAGATTTTTTGCTCTAAGAGGTATGATGGCCAGTATTCAGGGATGTGACTGCAAGCGACGATAGGAATGACCAGTACTCAGGCATGTGACTGCAGGCAGGGATAGGAGTGATGACCAGTATTCAGGGATGTGACTGGCTGTGGGCATAGGAATGACATTATCTTGGCAGAGAACATCTGCGTCACTGGCTTAGACCATGTAGAATCTGTCCTTTAATTTTAAGCTGACAGTTTCCTATGCTTTTGACAAAACCAGCATCTCTAATCTATAACTCAGACTATAACTGAATTGCTTACAGGTTTTACATAAGAATGTTGTTCTCCTTTCAGCTGCATCTTTAAGTGCATCATATATCTGATGCAGTAATTCATGCTCTTGCACAGGTATAAGATAACCTCGGTGGTGGTACAATATTAATATGTCTGACGCAGTAATTCATGCTCTTGCACAGGTATAAGATAACCTTGGTGGTGGTACAATATTAATATATCTGACGCAGTAATTCATGCTCTTGCACAGGTATAAGATAACCTTGGTGGTACAGTATTAATATATCTGACGCAGTAATTCATGCTCTCGGTGGTGGTACAATATTAATATATCTGACACAGTAATTCATGCTCTTGCACAGGTATAAGATAACCTTGGTGGTGGTACAATATTAGTATAACTGATGCAGTAATTCAAGCTCTTGCACAGGTATAAGATAACCTCGGTGGTGGTACAATATTAATATATCTGACGCAGTAATTCATGCTCTTGTACAGGTATAAGATAACCTCGGTGGTGGTACAATATTAATATATCTGACGCAGTAATTCAGGCACTTGCACAGGTATAAGATAACCTCGGTGGTGGTACAATATTAATATATCTGACGCAGTAATTCATGCTCTTGCACAGGTATAAGATAACCTCGGTGGTGGTACAATATTAATATATCTGATGCAGTAATTCATGCTCTTGCACAGGTATAAGATCACCTCGGTGGTGGTACAATATTAATACATCTGACGTAGTAATTCATGCTCTTGCACAGGTATAAGATACCTGGTACAATATTAATATATCTGACGCAGTAATTCATGCTCTTGCACAGGTATAAGATAACCTCGGTGGTGGTACAATATTAATATATCTGACGCACTAATTCATGCTCTTGCACAGGTATAAGATAACCTTGGTGGTGGTACAATATTAATATATCTGACGCAGTAATTCATGCTCTTGCACAGGTATAAGATAACCTTGGTGGTGGTACAATATTAGTATATCTGACGCAGTAATTCATGCTCTTGCACAGGTATAAGATAACCTCAGTGGTGCTACAATATTAATATATCTGATGCAGTAATTCATGCTCTTGCACAGGTATAAGATAACCTTGGTGGTGGTACAATATTAATATATCTGACACACTAATTCATGCTCTTGCACAGGTATAAGATAACCTCGGTGGTGGTACAATATTAATATATCTGATGCAGTAATTCATGCTCTTGCACAGGTATATAGATCACCTCGGTGGTGGTACAATATTAATACATCTGACGTAGTAATTCATGCTCTTGCACAGGTATAAGATACCTGGTACAATATTAATATATCTGACGCACTAATTCATGCTCTTGCACAGGTATAAGATAACCACGGTGGTGGTACAATATTAATATATCTGACGCAGTAATTCATGCTCTTGCACAGGTATATGATAACCTCGGTGGTGGTACAATATTAATATATCTGACGCAGTAAGTCATGCTCTTGCACAGGTATACGATAACCTCGGTGGTGATACAATATTAATATATCTGACGCAGTAATTCATGCTCTTGCACAGGTATACAATAACCTCGGTGGTGGTACAATATTAATATAGCTGACGCAGTAATTCATGCTCTTGCACAGGTATAAGATAACCTCGGTGGTGGTACAATATTAATATATCTGACGCACTAATTCATGCTCTTGCACAGGTATAAGATAACCTTGGTGGTGGTACAATATTAATATATCTGACGCAGTAATTCATGCTCTTGCACAGGTATAAGATAACCTCAGTGGTGGTACAATATTAATATATCTGACGCAGTAATTCATGCTCTTGCACAGGTATAAGATAACCTCGGTGGCGGTACAATATTAGTATATCTGACGCAGTAATTCATGCTCTTGCACAGGTATAAGATAACCTCAGTGGTGGTACAATATTAATATATCTGACGCACTAATTCATGCTCTTGAACAGGTATAAGATAACCTCGGTGGTGGTACAGTATTAATATATCTGATGCACTAATTCATGCTCTTGCACAGGTATGAGATAACCTCGGTGGTGGTACAATATTAATATATCTGACACAGTAATTCATGCTCTTGCACAGGTATAAGATGACCTCGGTGGTGGTACAATATTAATATATCTTGACGCAGTAATTCATGCTCTTGCACAGGTATAAGATAACCTTGGTGGTGGTACATTATTAATATATCTCACGCAGTAATTCATGCTGTCAGTGGTGGTACAATATTAATATGTCTGACGCAGTAATTCATGCTCTTGCACAGGTATAAGATAACCTCGGTGGTGGTACAATATTAATATATCTCACGCAGTAATTCATGCTCTTGCACAGGTATAAGATAACCTCGGTGGTAGTACAATATTAATATATCTCGTGCAGTAATTCATGCTCTTGCACAGGTATAAGATAACCTCGGAGGTGGTACAATATTAATATATCTGACACAGTAATTCATGCTCTTGCACAGGTATATGATAACCTCGGTGGTGGTACAATATTAATATATCTGACACAGTAATTCATGCTCTTGCACAGGTATAAGATAACCTCGGTGGTGGTACAATATTAATATATCTGACGCAGTAATTCATGCTCTTGCACAGGTATAAGATAACCTTGGTGGTGGTACAGTATTAATATATCTGATGCAGTAATTCATGCTCTTGGTGGTGGTACAATATTAATATGTCTGATGCAGTAATTCATGCTCTTGCACAGGTATAAGATAACCTTGGTGGTGGTACAATATTAATATATCTGATGCAGTAATTCATGTTCTTGCACAGGTATAAGATAACCCTGGTGGTGGTACAATATTAATATATCTGACGCAGTAATTCATGCTCTTGCACAGGTCTAAAATAAACTCGGTGGTGGTACAATATTAATATATCTGACGCACTAATTCATGCTCTTGCACAGGTATAAGATAACCTCGGTGGCGGTGCAATATTAATATATCTGACGCAGTAATTCATGCTCTTGCACAGGTATAAGATAACCTTGGTGGTGGTACATTATTAATATATCTGACGCAGTAATTCATGCTCTCGGTGGTGGTACAATATTAATATGTGTGACGCAGTAATTCATACTCTTGCACAGGTATAAGATAACCACGGTGGTGGTACAATATTAATATATCTGACGCAGTAATTCATGCTCTTGCACAGGTATACGATAACCTCGGTGGTGGTACAATATTAATATATCTGACGCAGTAATTCATGCTCTTGCACAGGTATACGATAACCTCGGTGGTGGTACAATATTAATATATCTGACGCAGTAAGTCATGCTCTTGCACAGGTATACGATAACCTCGGTGGTGATACAATATTAATATATCTGACGCAGTAATTCATGCTCTTGCACAGGTATACGATAACCTCGGTGGTGGTACAATATTAATATAGCTGATGCAGTAATTCATGCTCTTGCACAGGTATAAGATAACCTCAGTGGTGGTACAGTATTAATATATCTGACGCAGTAATTCATGCTCTTGCACAGGTATAAGATAACCTTGGTGGTGGTACAATATTAACAGCTTCAGCTGCTTTGCATTTAGATTTTTATCTGACAATCGCCAAACGTCTGATTATCTGACAGGCTTCCACGACAGTCTCTGTACATGTTTCAGGCTACCATTTCCACAACACAGCTCTTTGCTAACATCAGCATGTCGAGTTTCTGTAGTTTTACAACAGACATGGAAGGTGTTTGTTTTTTTTTATTTTGTTCTAATATACTTCAGAAAGGGTATGTAAAAAAGGTTAGAAGAGATGCTTTATGTTATAATGCCAAAAAAGTATCTTTAAGGGGCATCTAAAAAAATGTTAGAATAGTTTATATATTTCAGAGCCAGACTAGAGATCTACCTATTACAGACAAATTTCTTTATTTTTTATTATTTGAAAGCTATACAGAAAATGTTTAACGTTTAGTACGTCTTAAAAAAGATCCCTACAAATGCAGCATGTGTTCTTACTTTGAAACTGTCTACAGTAACTGATAAGGCTATCTTGGGGGCTCCCTATAATAAGACACTCGGCTGCAGAGCAGAGCTGATTAATGGAGGACAAAACAGTTTATTTTTTTTCTTCAAATCTTTGTTTTTATTTTTTATTACATTAAACAAATTGTAGGTTCATAGGTAGGTAGTATGCTATCGGTCCAAGGGACTACGTAAGCCTAGCCAACAAGGTTCCCTGGCTTACACCACCCAAGAAAGTTATTTTCCTGTGCCACTGTCGAGGAGAAACACAGAAGGGATCCCCGGGGTGTAATTCCTATTTCCAATACACAGTAACAGATGACAATACATTGAAAGTAAACCATTTACAAAGTTAGATGAAGCAACTGTTCATTCTAGTAATAGACAAGCATCTTTAAAGTTCGTTTTCTCAATATGAAGAGCGACACAGATGGACAGCAGAGTGAGATGAACAGACATATGAGAAATATGTCAATATTAACATTGTTAATGTACAGTGTAGGTTTTTGTACCTAGTCAGAATGTAACGGATAACTATACAGTGTTATAGAATACAGGAAAAACCAACAGAGAAAGAAAAAAATAAAAAACACAAAAAACAACTTCTATATACAACTATTTACAAATAGTGCTACAATGTAATGACATGATTCCAATTACATTTAACAAGACGTGATAGTTGTCCTCTTTGTATGCATCTTACTACATGTAACCATTAGCGAACACATCGGAGTAAGACTCTGAGGAGGAGTAGACTGGTGGCAATACTGCAGTCAAGGGTAATACTCCAGAACCCGAGGTATTTCAGGCACTTATTCACATTGTTAGTGGCTAGTTTTGAGATAAAATATACTTGGATGCCATGTTCTTAAAGTTGTCCCAATCTAGTTTAGATCGATCTAACCAGTTCTGTGTAATATAGAGCTTGATTAACATGAAGAGAGCAATCTGTATCCTGAGATCAGTACAGGTTATGTCCTCATGGCATACATGAATTATAGCAAATTCCCAGAAGAGAGTGGCTTTGCCATAGCCCATTTTTTAAAGTTTGATCGTAAGGGAATGCCATAGATTCTGAGCATATTTACAGTACCATAGAATGTGTAGGAGGTCAGCTTTAGCTGTGGAGCGAAAAGGGCAGAAAGCATCTCTCCCAAGCAATTAATCACACAAACACTTTTGTCCCTTTTAAGAAACTATCATATACCCAGTTAATGATTAATAATAATATTTACTATACTCCAGAATGTCTAAACTCTCTTTTTTTTCCTAGTACAAAACAGTTTAATGTTAGAGTACTGCTGCCTCTCAGAATTGTCAGGAACATGAAGGCTATTTCTTGTTCAACATTTATTCTTCATACTTACAATTCCTATCTCACATGGTACCAGTAATGATCACCACACATATTCTGCAACAATGACTGCCTTTGTTTTAAAAGAATGTAAATCTAATGGCTATAAATGGGTGAGCTTGTAGTTCTGTTTTACTTCTGCCATTTGGTGAATGCCCATGTGCTTTGGCTCCTGGCTGAAAAAGGTCCCTGCACCAGTCCAGTTAGAGTTCAGTTGTTTTGGTAACATTGAATAAAGCAACCAACTAGAAATTCTGCATCACATTGCAAATGTAGTTTGTTTCATATGGTCGTGCAGTTTTCTAAATCTGACACACTTCAGAATTCTGATGGGAGGTAAATCTTCTGTTAATAATAATATAGCCCTATCTTTTGTGTTATGAATTTGCTGAGATGCTTCAAATGCTACAGTGTGAAAATCACTAAATGCACCTTTGGTGTACTATTTCAAGACTTCAGTGACTACATTTTCACTTACATAGTTTATGATTATTTATTCCTCCTTGTAAAATCTTTCCTAGAAAACCTAGCATACTTTTAAAAATGTTTTACTATCATCTTTTTCTATAGCCCTTCTTACAGTAAACCTACCTTCCTAGTACAACATTTAATGTTGCTTAGGTTTTATGATGTATAGCAATATATGGAAGCATAATGGTCGTTAATTTTAACTTGTTAATATGTAAATGTGCCTATGTCACAAGTGTGATAATTCAATAAAGGTGTTTAAAAAAAAATCCGTGTCACTTTGGATAAGGTGTCAGTCTAAAGCAGAACATACCAAACAACTATTCTTTGCATATCATTTGCTAATTATCCAGCTCTCAGGAATGACCTAGTACTGCGTGGGACTCGACCCAGACGTAATGATTTATTGTTACAGTTACCTCCCCAGACAATACAATACAATGGTGTAATGTGTTTAAACAGTATATCTTTGAGGAATGATCAGTGCTCAGGATAGATTTCCTCACTATTTCCACATTGTTAGGGAATAAACACAGATACTTTGACTTCCTTTACAATTAATTTTAACTATTCTGATGACATCATATGTATTCTTATACCTTTTGAGGATTACTATCTTCTAGCAGATACAATATTGACTGCACTGTAGAACATCCATGCATTATATAAATGTATTAGGCCAGATTGCACTGCACCTGCCACAGGTAGTTGTACCTCTGATATAGTTTCAGCATCTTTTGTGACACTACATATATCCTCTCCTACATTTGGGTAACTCTGTATTTGTTATACAAAATCATTAAAGAACCTTTTGTTAAAGTCACAGTTTTTCTGGGTATTATTCACAGTGTGTGCGTGTGTGTTACAAACGCTGCTTAGCATTGCAATTTGCATACTACAAGCATATTTCTCTGTGATATTAAATACTGATAGAACTGCAGGGACATAAATAGAATTTACAACACACAAACAGTCTGGTGCTAGTTATGAAAGCACCAATTTACAACACACACACAGTCTGGTGCTAGTTATGAAAGCACCAATTTACAACACACGCAGTCTGGTGCTAGTTATGAAAGCACCCCGATTACAGCAAGGTCTGGGCCTTTGTTGCTTTCCCATGGGGAAGACATACGGGTGTACAGAAGGTAGGTAAAGCCAAATGGAACGATTGAATGCTCTAGTGGCCTCTCCTTGCAGACCTGCTGTTATAGTAAGTACCTTAGACAGCTAGGACCTCTGATTACAGGCAGAATAGGAGGAACTGTATATCATCACACGCACACTTTCTTATACAGCCTTTTTTAAATTTATAGTTGGGTGGATCCAGTACATTACTTAAACTTGTATAATTCCCCCTCCCCACCTTCTTTATTCATGACTGTTCATTTTAAGATCTTGTAGTCTTATTGTCTGCTCTTATGTTACCTCTTGTCCTCATTGCTGAGAGATTTGCTTTCCGTGTCTGGGCCACTGGTGCTGATACTTTCCATGGCAGACAGAGATTTGCTTTCAGAGTCTGGGCCACTGGTGCTGATACTTTCCATGGCAGACAGAGATTTGCTTTCAGAGTCTGGGCCACTGGTGCTGATACTTTCCATGTCAGACAGAGATTTGCTTTCCGAGTCTGGGCCACTGGTGCTGATACTTTCCATGTCAGACTCGCTCTCCTCCAGCAGTCACAGAATGCTATCCTGTTGTAATTCTAGATTGCACAAGGTCCCTTTAGGTCTGTTTACTGCCTTGGCCAGCTCTGACCAGGCAGACAGGGGTCTGTTCCAATGCAGTATTCTCCGGTGAGAGGAGCAAATAAAGGAGCCGGGCGAAACAGAAAGGAGAAGGAGGTTCCCCTCAATTAACCCTTTCCCAAGATGTTGCATATGATCCTGTCATTCACTCTCTCTCCCAAAAGATCTTGAGCTTGAAGAGAAGTGTTCAGTGGGATTGGGAAGAACCTTTGGTAGATCCATGGCAGAATCCAGAGAGACCATGATGTATTATTCACTACCAAGAAAACTGCCGTGGAAGGGATGCAGACGTTTTCTGGAAGGGTTGAAGAGGTCCACAGTCTGGATTTCTCATCCCATTCAGTAAGGGAGAATCCGTGGGAAAAGGGGAGTAAACCTCTTCCACGGGGATGCAAACCTACCTCCCTCTTTCTCTGAAGAACTTTTTTTTGGGGGGGGGGGGCTTCAAGCTTTCCTTCTCTATCCCTTAAAGTGGACAAAGAGACATAGTGCTATTTCTGCTGCTTTTTTCCTCCAAGCCTGTCCCTTTAATCCTTAAATGTTATGTACACATGGATGAAGTAGACTGCAGAGAACATTCTGCCTCTGCCTTTAGCACAGTGTGCAAATGCTGCACAGCATAAATATATCCCAGCCTGAAACATGAAAACCATTGTTGCAGCAGCAACACAAATAAAATGAATTATAAAAATGCACAATTTCACAATGCAAGTGCTGAAAACACATGGTTTATAAGCAAGGGACTCATTCAGGGACCACAAAAATAGACTTTCTAGATGCATGCTAAGAAGGCTGCAAATGTCATGGCTGAAGGGATGGGAATTATAACAATGTTCTTAGTGTTTCACTGTTGCAGTCATTACATTTGGGTTATCTGCCTGCAGGTAGCCCTCAGCCGGCCTGAATATCAAAGTCTTGGATTCCTGAGTCGGATGCTGTCTCCTCTTCCATGATGTCAGGTCGTCAGGGGTATAAAACATGCAGCTGATGCCATTACATCAGTCTTTCTTGCTGCACAGTGCCCGAAGCAGAAGCAGTTCACAAGTGCTGGCCAGCCGACTCCTGAAATTTTCATTTTCGAGTTTCAGAACCGAAGTCTTCAGAAAAGCTAAGTACCCCATTGGGGATCCTTTTTCTTGCTCTTAACCGATGTCAGTAAAAGTTAACAATTGTATTACCTGTGGAAAGCAAATACCTCATAAAGATTTTCATTCGTACTGCATTCCTTTCTTAGGCCCAGACCGCGATGTCCCTCGTCTGTTTTGTGCCTTATTCAATCCTCGGACTATTCATCTGTTTCTTTTTGCAGCAAATTATTTTGGTACTCTGTTTAACTATCCAGAAATGACTTTGGAAAGCCATCCGACTACTGACATTCCAAAAAAAAACGTAAAGATAAAGACAGAGACAGACCTCATAGGTCCAGAGCTGCTGACGACGCTTCCTTTAAGCTAGTTGCTAGTTCGCTGGTACTCAGTGAGGCACTTTCGCAGCCCCTGATACCCGCTACTTCAGATTCGCAGGCCTCTACCTGAGACCCATTCGGAGTCCGGTATGCCACGAGATGCTTCTTCGACTATGGAACCTGCAGATGTCTCTACCTTGGATGGGTCCGGAGCCGCTGTGCAGGCACCGGCTTCTGAGGGTGTATGCAGGCCTACTGACTTGCATTTCAAACCAACACCATCTTCTTCTTCAAGGCCTAAAACTTGACCCACGCCTAGAAAACCGATGTCCAAATTGCATGGTCAGGCCCATATGCCTAAAAAACAAATAAGAATGGCTGAAGACCTTATTACTTTAATTAGGGGAAGCCAGCCTTCACTCTCTAAGACACCTAGAACTGATTTTCCTTCTGATTCTTCTGATCAGGATTCTGAAATTTCTGATCTGAAGTAGTTACTTCATTTGCTCTGCAACCTGTGGGGGTATCGGATCCGAGCAGGCAGCTTCACAAGGTACAAGATCCGAGCTCCTAACTCCTCCCCCTACCCATAATCCCCTGCCACTATCTGTATTACCTCAGATCGTTTTTGCCGCGGCTGAAGACAGCTACTTTTTGAAGAGCTCCTTAGCCAAGTTGGTGAGACTGTTCCCTTTTCTCTTAGAAAAGCTTTTTCTCAGAGTTTGATTGTTGTGTGTTTGTTTAGTGTCCCTGTAGACAGTATAGTTAATTAAATTTTTTTTTTTTTGTGTAGTAGTGTTAGTTTTCTGTGTCCACCCCTCCCCCACTTAGTGTTTGGGTGTGCGTGTATTTGTGTAATGGCTGAAGGGCCCAAGGCCGTTTTTTCAAAGTGTACTGAGTGTGGCCATAAGCTTTCTCCTGCTGATGGCCACGCTCAGTGCGTTTTGTGCCTGGGGGTGGCCCATTTATCAACGGCTTGCCAAATCTGTGCAGCCTTTAACCCCCGGGCACTTAGGGACAGGAAGAATAAGCTGATCCTGGTGGGCTTGCTCCCCCAGGATTCGGCTGCTTCTTCCTCCCCTTCCAAGGCTCAGGCTGTCTCCTCAGCCCCAGTGCTTTTCGCTCCCCCCGCTCAACTGGGGACTCAACCTCCCGATTTGGGTTTGAGTTCGGGGGACTCTGGTGCCTCTTCCTCTAAAGAGAAGAGGCACAAAGATAAGGAGAGACACAGGTCTCAAAAAAGGCGGGCTGAGACTCAACCCTCAGCCCCGCCATCTAAGCTGGCTAGCTCTCCCTTGAGGGTTTGCGGATCCTCCCCCTCTCTGCTCCGTTCGCCTCGTTTTTCACCGGAGGGGGAGTACCGGTCTCCCTCGAGGTTGTTGAGGTGACCCTCCCAGCCTGCCTCGACGACTTCCTCCAGGTCAACTAGGAGCCTCACCGACGCAGATATGGATCGGATGATGCGTCGATTCTTGCAGACCCAAATGCAGATGGGGTTGCTCTTGCCTTCCCCCCCCCCTCGGGGGGGGGGGAGTGTGGCCTCTGTCTTCGCTCCGATCACTCCTTCTCCAACCCATTTTCGGGTTTTGGAGTTATTGGATCCGGGCCCTTTCAGAGCCGGGGACTCGACGCCGATAGCTCCGGTCTCTTCGACGCCGACCATGCCCTCGAGTATTTCGGATCAGAGTTCTCGGGGCCGAGGGCCAAGCGTCGGATCCGGGGGAGTTGAAGTGTCTTCGGCGCCGTTGAGGTCGGAGCACACACCTCTCTCGGATCCGACCGCATCGGCTCCGACTCCGGTCCCTACCTCGGAACCGAGGAGATTGCTCTCGGAGCCTGGGGCGAGTAGTTCTCCTTCAGCTTTTGAGGTAGTGGAGAGGGTGCTGTCGAGGTCCCCGGTCCGGGCTTCGGATCCTCCCACACCCCCGCTGCATATGGGTCTATCCTCCGTCATCCATCCATTGGGACAGCCTGCCCAAGCCCTCCAGCCGGTTCCCGTGGAGGAACAGGAAGCCGTTGACGAGCCCTCCTCGGACAGTCCCACCGACGAGGTCCCTCGTAAACGGAGGTGTAAAAGGAGGCACCTGGACTCCCCTGAGTCCATCACCACAGACACGGATTTGGATGAAAAGGAAGGTTCCCCAAGATCACCCCCCCCCCCCCGAGGATGTCTTCTTCGGAGACATCATGGAGATGTTGCGTATTAGAGGGGGGGTGGTCTGCCCAAAAACCTTCCGCTGATGAATCCGTGTTCCTGGAGGCGTTTGAGGCAGGCCCGTCTACCTCCTGGGTGTCCCCTCCGGCGGACCCCCTGGTAGACCTTATTACTACCAGGGAGTGGAAGGAGCCCGACACCGTGGAGCCAATCCGGAGATGGCCCGACAAAGTCCTTAGCCCCCCATCAGACAGACAGTCGTGGGCCAAGGGGTCTCCGGTTGATGCCATGTTGGTGGTGGCTGCCACGAAAAGAGAACTCACCCAAGAGAGTTCTTCGGTCCACCCGCTGGATAAGGAATCTCGGGCGCTGGACCGCATTGGGAAGCGGATGTTTGCTTCAGCGACCTTCTCTGTGAGGGCGCCGAATTATATGGCACATACCATTAGGCTACAGCGAGACTTGATTAAGGAATACACTGCAGCCCCCCTGGAGTCCATGTTGGTCTAGGATAAGAATGTGTTTTCGACTCGTATGGCCACTCTAAAATCCATATCTAACACGTCCATGCGGCTACTCTCTCATGCAACAGAGGGAGCCGCTAGGGCCAGCAGAGCCGGGGTCGTCTTGCGGCGTCACGCCTGGCTCCACCTTTGCGATTTCGCAGAACCCTTCAAGGCGTTCTTCACGAATGCGCCCTTTGACGGGTCTTCGCTTTTTGGCAAGACCGTTCGCGAAACGCTGGTCCAAAGCAAGGAGGACGGGAAGACGCTGTCTGCTGTCGGGGTCCGCTTCTCTAATCCTCAACGATCCTTCTCAAGGAATCAGAGGGGACAAAAGAAGCTGTGGTTCCGCAAATCTCAGCAATCCCATCCAGCTTCGGACCCCTCGTCCTCTAGAGGCAGAGGAGGACAAGGTGGACGCCGGCCCAGAGCCAGAGGGGGGGGGCCACGTAATTGCGGGTCTAGAGAGCCTTTCTCTGACAGACCCGCGCAGCAGCCCTGAGGGCTTACCCGACTGTCCATCTATGGAGGCAGTCGGGGGGCGGTTGACGGTGCATCTGTCAAATTGCGAGTCCATTACGACAGGTCGATGGGTGCTTCGCGTCATATCCAGAGGTTACTCCATTCCCTTCCTAAGCCTTTCTCCTACAAGCAGACGCCTCCCCGATGTTCCACCCGATCAGAGGGAGGCAGCGGCTTCAGAGGTATTAAAAAGTTGCTAAGAAAGAGCCACCCAGCCCGTCCCCCCAGAGCAGTCCGGATTGGGTTATTACTCCAGGTTCTTTTTAGTGCCAAAGAAGATGGGGGACCTAAGACCCATCCTAGATTTGTCCGCTCTGAACCTGTTCATCCCCAAGGAAAAATTCCGGATGGTCACACTTCAATCAATTCTTCCCTTGCTGCAGGAGAACGACTGGATGTGCTCTATAGATCTCAAGGATGCGTACTACCACATATTGATGGACAGATGATCCAGAAGGTTTCTCCGCTTCCGGCTGGGAGCCAGTCATTATCAGTTCAGGGTTCTTCCGTTCGGCCTCACCTCAGCCCCCAGGGTGTTCACCAAGGTCATGGCAGTGGTTGCAGCCCACCTGAGACTTCAGGGCATTCAGGTTTTCCCTTACCTAGATGACTGGCTCCTTACCGCCGCCAACAGGCATCAACTCTGCGTTGCAAGAGATTCCGTTCTGACTCTTTCCCAGAGTCTAGGCATCTCAGTGAATCTTCAAAAACCCTTCCTTCTCCCCGTACAAGTCTTAGAGTTTATAGGGGCCAGATTGGATACCCGTGCTTCTCGAGCCTTTCTGACGTTGGACAGGCTGAGCAGCTTGTCGCTTCAGGTGCTTACTCTTCTTCAGAACCAAGCTCTTGTGGCGGAGTTGGTCCTGAGGGCACTAGGGTCTATGGCAGCGGCAATCGGTCTATCCCTTCATGCACACCTGCGAATGCGGGTTTTACAATGGACCCTCCAGGTTCAGTGGTCGCTATTACTCCACCCGTTAGGCTCCCCAATTCCACTGAGCAGAGTTTGCAGGGATTCCCTTCTTTGGTGGCTTCACTCTCGAGAGCTGAGGCAAGGGAGACCCTTTGTGATTCCCCCACCCCAAGCCACGTTGACCACGGATGCTTCTCGCCTCGGGTTGGGGGGGCATTGTTCGGGCAGAACCGTCCAAGGCACGTGGACTTCCCTAGAGACCGCTCTGCATATCAATGTCCTAGAGATGAGGGCGGTGCTTCTAGCGTTGCAAGCTCTCCATGACCTTCTTCCTCTGGGGACTATTGCAATCCAGACAGACAATATGTCGGTAGTCTGGTGCATAAACAGGGGGGAACCAGGTCTTATCCCCTTTGTCGAGAAGCTATGAGAGTGTGGGAATGGGCGATATCCACCAACCGCTTTCTAGTAGCAATGCACATTCCGGGATGGTCCAACATATTAGCGAACAAACTGAGTTGGATAATTCTCACTCCGTACGAGTGGTCTCTCAATCCATCAGTTGCGAAGCAGATCTTCCGCAAGTGGGGTTGGCCTTGCTGCGATCTTTTTGCTTCTTCATTAAACACAAAATGCAGCGAGTACTTCGCAATACTTCCCCCCGAGGGGGAGACTCCCAGAGACGCTGTTGTTCATGCTTGGCCTCCCAGTCTTCTTTATGCTTACCCTCCCCTTCCGCTTATGACGAAGTTCATACAGAAAGCCTCTCGGTTGGGGAGCAGAGTTATCCTCATAGCCCCATTCTGGCCTCGTCAGATCTGGTTCCCATACCTGCGGTCTCACAGTTTAACTCCCCCTTGGATACTGGAACCCATTCCAGACCTGATTTCGCATCCCGCAGGATGTCAAACCCCAAACCTGGTAAACCTCAAGCTTGCGGCTTGGTTGATCCAGTTCCACTGATGGCTAGGACTCCCGGTATCTCATCACCAGTGAAGGCCATTCTGGTAGCGGCTCATAAGCTGGCTACCAGGAAGATATATAATAGCAAGTGGAAACGCTTCTCCATCTGGGCAACAGACAAGGGCCTGGATCCTTTTACAGTTCCTATTCCGACAATCCTGGACTTCCTGTCGCTGATTTTTCGGCAGGGAGCAAGTGCTTCTACGGTTAAGGTGCAGTTAGCAGCCATTTCCCATTTTCATGTGGGAGATGGACTAGGATCATTGGCATCCACAAAGTTATGCAAAACTTTCTTGTGAAGCATCTTTCTCTTGAAACCTCCTGTGAAAACGGTGGTGCCCCCATGGGATTTGACTCTAGTCTTGCAAGCCCTGACGAGTCCACCCTTTGAGCCTGCAGCCTCGATTCCTTTAAAATTCTTGTCCTGGAAAATGGCTTTCTTGGTAGCTATTACTTCTGCTAAGAGGGTTTCGGAACTCCAAGCACTGTGTATGAAACCCCCTTATCTCATTTTTCACAGGGATAGAGTGTCTCTCAGGACTAACCCGTCTTTCTTACCTAAGGTGGCTTCGGAATCGAATATCAGTCAATCAGTCCATTTGCCCGTGTTCTTTCCAAATTTTCAGAATAAGGGAGAGTACATATTGCACAGACTGGACGTACACAGGTAACTACGTTTTTACTTGCACAGAACTAAAGATTTTCGCAAGTCTGATCAGTTGTTTGTGTCCTTTGCAAAATCAGCCAGGGGAAGGTCCATTTCTAAAGTGACCCTAGCAAATTGGATTTGTCAATGTATAGTTCAGGGGTATGTATCTTCAGGCAAACCAGCTCCTATGGGAATAAACGCTCATTCTACCTGGTCCATCGCCACCTCAGCAGCTTTCTGGTCCAGGGTTCCTTTGGACGACATACGTTCAGCAGCTACCTGGTCCTCTTCTCATACGTTCATTTCTCATTATAAACTAGATATGATATTGAGAAGTAGGGCTTCTTTTGGCTCTGTGGTGCTTCGGAATATCCTTCCATAAGGCCACCCAGGTTTATTGTCTATGTAGCTGGGGACTCTGTCCCACAGGTTGCAGAGCAAATGAATTAACTACTTCAGATAAAGAAGTTGTTCCATCTGAGTAGGTGCTTCATTTGTCTGCACCCGTCTCCCCCGCCATCCCCCTAACCCTTTTTCGTGTTTTTCTGGTCACCTGAAATATTGCTGTCTTGAGGTTAGGTCTTCAGTATACCTCTGTCGAGGTTATGACTTAGATTGGGCAAAATCGATCTGAGGTAATACAGTTAGTGGCAGGGGATTATGGGTAGGGGGAGGAGCTAACAGCTCGGATCTTGTAGCTTGTGAAGCTGCCGGCTCGGATCCGAGATCGGATCAGGATTCTGAAATTTCTGTTTCTTCTGATTACCAGGATTTGCCCTTATCTACCTAGGAGGATTCTGATGCAGAGGATTCCATTTCCTCTGCTTCCCCTCCAAAAGATTTTTCTTTTGGTGAAACCTTGCATACTCTCAGGGAGCATTTCCGTTGGGAAAGCCAGGATTACTCTGACTCCAAAAAGAGGCTTAGGGAATTCTTACTCCTCCCTCAACACAGGCCTTTAGCTATCCCTCCTGTCTTGGACATTGTCGATGCCTTCTTGGAATCTAGCCTGGCCCCTGACACTTTGCCTCCAGCTCCCAGGAAGCCTGACAGGTATTAGAGTACCTGACTCTCTCAAGTTCCTCTTCAAGAATCCTACTGCGGACCCAAACACCATTTCCCAAGGACCTAAATGCATTAAAGCTACTACTGCCAAAAACCCTTCCCCCTCTGATAGAGATTCCAGGGCCTTGGACAGATGTGGTAAAAAGGTATACTTCTGCTACTTTGGCCATTAGGGCCTTAAACTGCCAGTTTCATATGTTAAAGTAGCAGCAGCATGTTGTGGGACTACTTAAACAGAAAATTATGTTGATTCCTAACTGTTCTGAAAATAAAGAATGACAGGATTTAATGCATTCTGCTGAACAAGTTGGTAAACATACTTTGCAGTGTGGTTTTGACTCTTTAGAAGCATCTTGCAGGGCTGCTGTCACTGGGTTTGTACTTAGAAGGCATGCTTGGCTTAAGGAGCAAAATTTGCCAGATCATGTTAAAGCTAAATTACTGGATGCTCCCTTAAACTAAGACCGCCTGTTTGGCAACAAAGCAGAAAAAGTCCTTAAAAAGATGGAGGAAAAAGCTAAATCTATGCAAACTGTTAAAGATTTCTTGTAAGTACAGCCTCCCAGATTTAGCAGGCATTGGCCTTCTAAACATTGGTGGGTGGCTACGGTGGTTCAGCGGTTAGAGTTGTCGCCTCACAGCAAGAGGTTCTCCAGTTCGATCCTTGGCTGGGGTGCCTTCTGTGCGGAGTCTGCATGTCCTCCCTTTGGTCACGTGGGTTTCCTCCGGGTACTCTGGTTTCCTCCCACATCCCAAAGACATGCTGTAGGTGGATTGGCCCTAGGCGTGAGTGCCTTTCGTGGAAGGTTGGGCGCTGGGCTGGCATCTCGACAACGTAAAACACTACTGCCAGTCATGAGCGGACAGGTGATCCGCTGTGGTGACCCCTAACTGGAAAAAGCCGAAAGAAGGCTTTCTAAAAATTGGTCCTTTCCTGTCTCTTCCAGGCCTTCTCAGTCCAAACCCAGGAACAGCAGACCACCTAGGCTACAATCTCAAGGTACTCACAGGCCTAAGCAGTGGAGTGCTCCCACTTCCAAAGCTGGAAGTAGTAAGACACCCCCCTATGGAAAAATGTCACAGTGACTTAATCTTAAACCTTCCAAGCCCTGCTCAACTGCCTGCTCCCTTAGGGGGAAAAGATCGCCCTGCATGCAAAAAACTGGGAACTCATTACCCAGGATAAATGGGTTTTAAATATGGTTTCCCAAGGATACAGATTCCACTTCCACACGTTACCAACCCCAAACGGTTGGCCAGACCTACCCCCAAATCAGTGGGCAGAGGCTCAACAGCAGGTTTTCTCTCTTCTAAGTGTAAGGGCTATTCAGCCTGTCCCAGCAGAAGAAGGTATCACAAGGGATAAGAAACTGAGTAAATGCTACTCAACGCCAGAAGTCTAAACCTCAAGATGCACGTACTCTAAACTCTCCTTAGCATGGAGAACATAGATATCTGTGCAGTAACAGAAACCTGGTTCAAGGCTCCCGAGAGCACCCCAGCACTACCAGGTTATACCTCATACCATGCTTTTCAGCCCCAAAACTTGGACCAAACCACAAAAGGAGGGGGAGCATCAATATTCATCAAAGATACCCACACATCCAGGTTGGTGGCACAGCACGAAGCATCAGAGACTATCCATGTGCAACTAACAGTGGGTAAAACTGCCTTCCAGTTTATAGCCTGGTACAGACCACCCTCTCAAACCCAGGAACCCTACTCGGCCTTCCTGAGAACACTGGAAAATATGAAGGTCTCTCCAAACACCATTATATTGGGCGACTTTAACTATCCAAACATAGACTGGGAGCATTACTCTAGCTCCAACACCCTAGCCCAAAGGTTCCTAGAATTTATAAACTCAAATGCTATGGAACAACTTGTTACCACTTCCACAAGAGGGGAAAACATACTGGACCTGATCATCACCAACATGGGGGCTCTATGCTCCAGACCAGAAGTGTATCCCTCACTGGTAAGATCAGACCATAAACTAATCTCACTGGATATTCACATCCCGACCCCACCCCCTGCCCAGAAAACCACAGTGAAAACTTCTCTAAAGCAAATTTCACACTCCTCAAAACCAAGGTGGAATCCTTCATAGCCCCCGGGCCTGTGGAAAATACAGCCCAGACTGCAGAATCTTTTATAAACGCATTCTATGAACACCTTCAGGAATGCATGGATCATGCAATCCCAAATAAAACCAAGACCCAATCCTCAAAAGGCAGGCGTCCTGTCTGGTGGACCCCAGCCATAAACAAACTATACAATAGAAGGAGGAAGCTACTACATGATAGAGCAAAATCCCAAAAAGGGAAGGCATCTCTGATCAGTATTAGCAAAAAACTACGGGCACTTATAAAATTGTCTAAGTCCAGCTTAGAGAGAAAAATTGCACAGGATACTAAGGATAATCACAAGGCTTTCTTTAGTTATGTTAGGAACCTGGGTGGGAACTCCCAGATATGCTCAGAATTAGTCCAAAATAACAAAAAATACACCAAACCCACAGACATTGCCAACATCCTAGCTGACAGGTTCAGCACAAACCCCCCCCCACCACCACCACCAAAAGGGCAAATATCTATCCCAGCAGAGTGCTGCCCCCCTGACATCTCAGATGCTCAGGTAAGAGCCGCCCTCTCCAAAGCTAAAAACACAGCATCAATGGGACCAGACGGTGTCCCAGGCTGAATCCTACCATGAACACCAAGAAGAGCTAAACCCAAACATAAAACTACTGTTCAATCTCAGCCTTACTACAGGATATGTACCCAAAGAGTGGTGTACAGCAACAGTGGTCCCTCTCCACAAAGGTGGTGCCTCAACGGATCCTGGAAACTATCACCCCATAAGCCTGACTAGCTTGGTCTGCAAAGCTATGGAAAGGATCATCATGGACCTCATAAATAAAGATATTGGGGACCTACAGACACTGGATCCTACCCAGTTCGGCTTTGTTAAAGGCAGATCCTGCCTCTTAAACCTGGTCGATTTCTTTGAAACAGTCACCAAGGCCATTGACGAGGGGAAGGCAGTCCACACAGCCTACCTGGACCTCGCAAAAGCCTTCGATACAATACCCCACTCGGGCATTATAGATAAGCTCACCAGCTTAAATATAAACCCCTATGTCACTAGATGGGTTGCAAACTGGCTCAAGGACAGAACCCACATGGTTAGAATTGCTGGAGCCATGTCAGACTCCAAACCAGTTACAAGTGGCGTCCCACAAGGCTCAGTCCTGGGACCTCTTGTTCGGTATATATTTCTCAGAGGTACAGGCCAACATGGAACGACTGTGGCTGACCAAGTTCGCAGATGACTGCAAACTAGGTGCCATAATCGACTCTGCAGCCGACACAAGCATCCTACAAAAGAGCCTTATAGAACCAGACAACTGGTGCCAGAGCCATGGCCTCAAGCTAAACGCCAAAAAGTGTATAGTCATCCCCTTTGGCAAAAACAAAGTGCCCACAAATTACCACATAGGTGGTAATCCATTACGTATGGAAGTAATTAGGGACCCAAGTTCATAGCAATCTCTCATTTGAAAACCACGTGGCCAAAGTGGTTAGAAAAACATTTTATATAGCCCACCTAATCATGAAGGGATTCACATCTAGATCAGGGGAGGTCATCGTGCCTCTTTACTCATTCCTCATCCGGCCCATAATTGAGTACAATGCCCCTTTTGGGATGTACCTTACCAGACACCTGCAGCAACTGGAAAGACCCCAAAAGTACCTCACCAAGAGGATCGAAGGGCTCAAACAGATGCCATATGCTACCTGGTTAAATAAACTCCGGCTCTACTCAGTGGCATACCGCCTGCTCAGAGGCGATCTGTGCGTGACGTATAAAGCCATGTCCAACCCGGAATTAATGGACATGCTGCACCTCAGAAAATCCAAATCCCATTGAGCTACGTGCTCGAGAGACTTGAACCTCAGCACTGAAATAAATAGGACATGCTGGAGGGACAGATTCATAACCCAGAGGCTCCCTTCACTCTGGAATAAAATCCCAATCCAGGTTAGGCAGAGTCCCTCATTGACTCTCTTCAAGAGGAATCTTGATGAGTGGATGGGAGATCGTAGGTTTACCCCGGGTATCACTTCTGTGTCACTGTTAGACAGAGGCACAGTATACTAACCTCGAAAAAGGGCATAGCAAAATTCATTTAAAATGGGTGGCGAAAGCCAAACATACTCTGGCTAGGCTTATAAATACCCTAGGGCAGATAGCCTGGTATGAACCTATAAGGTTTTTACTCTAGACTTTTCCTGGTACCCAGAAAAGACAGCTCCTGTCATCCTGTCCTGGACCTTTCAATTCTAAACACCTTTTTGGTAATCCCAAAATTCAAAATGCTAACAAACAGCTGCTTCCTATGCAAGGCAAAGATGCCTGGTTGGCAACCTTAGACTTAAAGGAAGCTTACCTGCACATTCCAATAAGGGAATCTTGCAGGAAATACCTATGCTTCAGGGCAGGCTCCATGCACTATCAGTTCTCTGCACTTCCCTTTGGCTTATCTACTGCGCCCAGGGTATTCTCAAAGTGTCTAGCTCCAGCCATTGCATTTTGCAGGCAGAGAAATATTCAAATATACCCATACTTGGATGATTGTCTGATTCAGGCAGAAAGCCAGAAATTGCTATTAAAACATCTGGCATTCGTAATGAAACTTCTAAACTCACTGGGATACACCATAAACGAAAAGAAATCTCACCTAGTACCCTGTCAACAAATTGTATTCCTGGGAGCAAGCTTGAACACAACATCCCAGATGGCTTTCCTCACTCCAGAGAAACAAGTTTATTTGACAACCTACTTCAAACTACTGGCCACAAAGACCCAGCTATCTGCAAGGAAAATTTTGCAAGCCCTGGGGTTCATGGCCTCTTGCATTCTACTAATTCCATATGCAAGACTGCATATGAGGAAACTACAATGGTATCTAAAAAGCCTATGGTGTCAACATTCTCAGGACCTGGAATCAATTATTCCTATCATTCCTTGTATAAAGACAGAGTTCCTTTGGTGGGCTCCTTTTCACTCTACCCCCTGGCGCTCAAACCCGAACAACAGATGCATCAGACTATGCATGGGGGGCTCACTTGGCAGGGCGGTGCATTCAGGGCAAATGGAACCCGAGACAGATGCACCTGCATATCAACCAAAAAGAAATGTTAGCTGTACAGAATTCCCTGACAGCCTTCAAGAACCACATTCTTCCAGGACAATTATTGGTAAAGACAGACAACACCCCAGTTATGTGGTACATAAACAAGCAGGGGGAAACCCACTCGTACCCTGTCTGCAGACTAGCCATGGCTCTGTGGAACAGTGTTGAGCTACCAAGTGCACCTACAAGCTCAATTCCTGCCAGACAAGCTAAATTCACTGGCAGACTAAGCAGAAATCTCATGGACCCACACGAATGGAAACTGGAACCAAAAATATTCAACCTCTTGAGGAACAAATGGGGGACTCCAGAGATAGACCTGTTTGCCTCCCCTCAGAACTACCAATTGGACAAATTCTGCACAAGGACTTCCCACAGTCAAGCTTGGAAAGTGGATGCCCTGTCCTTTACCTGGGAAAGCCTCTCAGTTTATGCCTTTCCCCCTCTGCCTCTCCTCTTGAAAGTTCTACTAAAGATCAAACAGGACAAACCAAGGACAATACTAATTGCACCAGACTGGCCATGCCAGTACTGGGTTCCCCCCTCTTGCGCAGTATGACACTGCTGGAACCATGGCACCTCCCTGCTGTCCCAGCAGGTGGGCCAGTTTCTGCACCCTCAGCTTCAAACCCTGAACCTTGCAGCCTGGCTAATTCCTTGACCTCGCCAATAGCATCCCTCAGTAAGCAGGTGCTAAACATCATTCTGAAGACCAGGAGGCCTAGTACTAGAAAATCCTATGCTGAAAAGTGGAAAATATACTGTTCCTGGAGCCAAACTCAAGGGATGGGCACAACGGTGCCCAGCTTACCTCATATTCTTCAGTACTTAACAGAAATGCTCCAAAAGGGTCTATCCTTCTCATCAATTAAAATTCATGCCTCTGCCATTTCAGCACATTATAATACTGAACCACCTCTCTTCTCTCACCCCCTGCTGAAGCAATTCCTCAGAGTGGCCAAAAATTTAAGACCTCCTAGGAGAGCCCCTACTCCAGCCTGGGACCTTTTTTACTTTGTATTGGGAAAGATCACTCTCCCTCCTTTTGAGCCAGCTGCTACTGCAGAGTTGAAATTCCTTTCTTGGAAAACAGCCTTCCTTCTAGCCATCACTTCAGCAAGAAAAGCGTCTGAATAACAGGCCATCATGGCAGTGGAGCCCTTCATTATCTTCCATGCAGACAGGGTTTCCCTCAGGACCAATCCTTCCTTTATGCCCAAGGTGGTGTCTAGTGTGGCCCTAAATCAGTCCATTCAGTTGCCTACCTTTTTCCCGAATTCACAAAACAGAAGAGAACGAATACTGTACTCTTTGGACGTACATAGACAACTTAGATTTTATTTGGACAAGACTAAGCCTCTCAGAAAATCTGAACAGCTGCTAGTTGGCTTTGCTGCAGGGGCAGAGGGGAAAGGCCATTTCAAAGCAAACCATTTCTAAATGGATACCCCTATGCATTCATTTCTGCTATAAGCACCATGGAAAACCTACCCCACAGGGGATAAGATCACATTCCACCAGGGCTGCATCTACCT
This sequence comes from Protopterus annectens, assembly GCF_019279795.1. Classification (NCBI taxonomy): domain Eukaryota; kingdom Metazoa; phylum Chordata; order Ceratodontiformes; family Protopteridae; genus Protopterus; species Protopterus annectens. The sequence continues at coordinate 1,348,886,135 of NC_056746.1, read as the reverse complement.
CTACAGCCTTTCTCAGAGGAGTCCCTACCAGGGACTTCTAGAAGTTGCTACCTGGAGCTCTGTACATACCTTCACCAAGCATTACTACATGCCTATTTTTTTTCTAAATCCAGAGCTGGTTTTGCCACTGCAGTCTTGCAGGGCTTAATAGCTGGCCCTAATGCTCTCTAACTTCCTCCTCCCTTCCTTAGCTTTGGGAATCAACCCAAATGTGATGACTGCAGCAGTGAAACACGAAGAACATAGTACAGGTGTGTACACTTACCATAAATGTAGATGTTAGAGTGCATTCACTGGTGCAGTCCTGGTTACCCTTCTTTCAGCCCACTGACTTCTCTTGGCTCTACCTTTCCTTCTTGTTTTAAGCTTTCTGGTGTATTTGCTTTTTGATGGAGGTGTAACGTAACATATAATTGCTTCCCATTGTGGGGGCACCTGACATCTGGGGCAAGAAAAACTGATGTAATGGCGTCGGCTGCATGTTTTATACCCCTGATGACCTGATGTCATGGAAGAAGAGACAGCATCTGACACAGGAATCCAAGACTCTGGTATTCAGGCCGGCTGAGAGCTACCTGCAGGCAGATAACCCAAATGTAATGACTGCAACAGTGAATACACTTGAACATCTACATTTATGGTAAGTGTACACAACTGTACTTTATGAGGTACTAAAAGTAGAAACAGAATGCAGACAGAAAGAATGGTGTCCCTCAAGGCTCAGTGCTGGAAGCTTTCTATTTTTGTATTTACTTCTCAGGTCACCAAATAGAGTTCTGACTAACAAAGTTTGCAGGTGACTGTAATCTGGGGGTTATTGTTAAGTAATCCTATGACACGCAAACCCTGCAGAATGAACTCTCTCTGGAAATATTTGGTATACTAAAAATGGGTACAATTAAATGCTAAAAATGTGATCATCGCCTTTGGTAGACATTCCCTCCCCTCATCATACACTACAAAATGAAAGTGTTCAGGGATCTAGGTACTTGGGTTGAAAAGCTCCCTCTGTTTTGGTCATCATGTGACAATGGTCATCAGCTAATTGCCAGCATGATATCATCAAGCTATAAAGAGGTAACCACTCCTTATACTCGGCACTGCTCGGGCCAGTTATCAAGAATAATGCCCCTTTAGGATGTATGTCATTACACATATCAAGCAATTCGAATGACTTCAGAGTTTCGTAACCAAAAAAAAAAAAAATCAAAGACCTAACTCCCTGGAAATACCAAGGGATGCTAGACCCTGTATCCCTTTATTTAGTGTCTTACAGAATTTTGTGGGGTGATATCTGTCTTGGTTACCATGCTATTGGAGATCAGATTGTGCTGGACCTTCTGTTTTCAAGCAAGTCCAATAGCTCCACCAGTATTGGAACCAGGAACCTAAATCTTCCTCAACAGATAAATAAAACAAATTGGTGGGACAGGTTTATAACCCATTTCCATTAAACATACACTAAACAACTGGCTGGGTATCCAGAAATTTACTACAGGACTGACAGCTATGGCTCTCCTGGAGAAAAGAGGTGCTGCCTGAGAGAGGGTACTGGCAAGGTGTAAATGGTCATAAGACTCAGTGTTGCTGGAATGTGTTTGAACATGTCCATGCGGTGTAAATGGTCATAAGACTCAGTGTTGCTGGAATGTGTTTGAACATGTCCATGCGGTGTAAATGGTCATAAGACTCTGTGGTGCTGGAATGTGTTTGATGTCCATGCAGTGTAAATGGTCATAAGACTCTGTGGTGCTGGAATGTGTTTGAACATGTCCATGTGGTATAAATGGTCATAAGACTCTGTGGTGCTGGAATGTGTTTGAACATGTCCATGCGGTGTAAATGGTCATAAGACTCAGTGTTGCTGGAATGTGTTTGAACATGTCCATGCGGTGTAAATGGTCATAAGACTCAGTGTTGCTGGAATGTGTTTGATGTCCATGCAGTGTAAATGGTCATAAGACTCTGTGGTGCTGGAATGTGTTTGAACATGTCCATGCGGTGTAAATGGTCATAAGACTCTGTGTTGCTGGAATGTGTTTGAACATGTCCATGCGGTGTAAATGGTCATAAGACTCTGTGTTGCTGGAATGTGTTTGAACATGTCCATGCGGTGTAAATGGTCATAAGACTTAGTGTTGCTGGAATGTGTTTGAACATGTCCATGCGGTGTAAATGGTCATAAGACTCAGTGTTGCTGGAATGTGTTTGATGTCCATGCGGTGTAAATGGTCATAAGACTCAGTGTTGCTGGAATGTGTTTGATGTCCATGCAGTGTAAATGGTCATAAGACTCAGTGTTGCTGGAATGTGTTTGATGTCCATGCAGTGTAAATGGTCATAAGACTCTGTGGTGCTGGAATGTGTTTGATGTCCATGCGGTGTAAATGGTCATAAGACTCTGTGCTGCTGGAATGTGTTTGATGTCCATGCGGTGTAAATGGTCATAAGACTCTGTGCTGCTGGAATGTGTTTGATGTCCATGCGGTGTAAATGGTCATAAGACTCAGTGTTGCTGGAATGTGTTTGATGTCCATGCGGTGTAAATGGTCATAAGACTCTGTGGTGCTGGAATGTGTTTGATGTCCATGCGGTGTAAATGGTCATAAGACTCAGCGTTGCTGGAATGTGTTTGATGTCCATGCGGTGTAAATGGTCATAAGACTCAGTGGTGCTGGAATGTGTTTGATGTCCATGCGGTGTAAATGGTCATAAGACTCTGTGGTGCTGGAATGTGTTTGATGTCCATGCGGTGTAAATGGTCATAAGACTCTGTGCTGCTGGAATGTGTTTGATGTCCATGCGGTGTAAATGGTCATAAGACTCTGTGGTGCTGGAATGTGTTTGATGTCCATGCGGTGTAAATGGTCATAAGACTCTGTGGTGCTGGAATGTGTTTGATGTCCATGCGGTGTAAATGGTCATAAGACTCTGTGGTGCTGGAATGTGTTTGATGTCCATGCGGTGTAAATGGTCATAAGACTCTGTGCTGCTGGAATGTGTTTGATGTCCATGCGGTGTAAATGGTCATAAGACTCTGTGCTGCTGGAATGTGTTTGATGTCCATGCGGTGTAAATGGTCATAAGACTCTGTGCTGCTGGAATGTGTTTGATGTCCATGCTGCATTTCGTTTCATGCCTTTGCATATGATCATTGAGATGATGAGTGACGATGGCCTTGAACTGCCTGCATATTTTATGGGATTTCAAATCATAATTTGCCACAGGCAGAAAAAACAAAACTGCGTGTGTCTTGCTGTGCTGTCCTGACAACGTCCGTATGACCTAAACACTTGCAGTGAAGATATCCTCATGGAAGAGGTACTGCAGTAAAACAGCCTGATAACCTAATGAAAAAAATAAATTATTAAAAAGATCTGGGAAGACATCTGTGTGTTTGCTTTCATTAGTGACAGCAATGAAGTATTGCATAAAATGTCATAAGTTCATAGGTGTGTACTAGGCTAATGGCCCTGGAGTCTTTACAAGCCTAGCCCATAGAAGTACCCTGGCATTGTGCCGCCCGATGTTAGTTTCCGGTGCCTTTATCAAGTAGAGCCACTGGAGTAATCCCCGGGGTGAACTTTCTATTACTCATCAAGATTTCTCTTGAAGAGGGACAGCAAGGTGCTCTGCTTGACATGTATGGGAAGTCTATTCCACAGCATGGGCAGTCTCTGGATGAGGAATCTGTCCTTCCAGCATGTTCTGTTGATTGTGGTAATGAGGTTGAGGTCTCTGGAGCGGAGGGGATTGGGATTTCTTTAGATGTAGCATTTCTAACAGAGCTAGGTCAGAAATGGCTTTGTAAGTCAAGCAGAGATCGCCTCTAAGTAGGCGATATGAGACTAATAATAGCTGGAGTTTCTTGAGTCTGTCCGTGTAGGACATGTGTTTAATGCCTAGGATCCTCTTCATGAGGTACTTCTGTGGCCTCTCCACCTGTTGCAGGTGTCTACTGAGGTACATGCCAAATGGGGCATTATACTCTGGTCTAATGAGGGAAGAGTAGAGAGAGATGATTACCTTTCTTCCTGGATGCAAAACCCTTTGTAATGAAATGTGCCACATACAAGGACTTTCTGACCACAGTGGCAATGTGGTGGTTGAAGGAGAGGTTGCTGTCAACCTGCGTCCCCAGATCTCTTATAATGCCTTCAGTATTCAGTGGGCTCCCATCGTTGTGGTAATTAGTGGGAACTGAGTTTTAACCAAAGGGGATGACTACGCATTTTGTGGTGTTAAGCTTAAGGCCATGGTTTTGACACCAGTCATTGGTCTCAGTGAGGCCTTTCTGTAGGATGTCTGCATCATTTGGGGAGTTAATAATGGCTCCCAGCTTGCAGTTGTCTGCAAACTTGGTCAGCCAGAGTCCCTTTGTGTTGGTCTGAACTTTTGGGAAATTGATGCCGAACAGGAGAGAACCCTCACTAGACCTTTACATCAAACAGACCCATGACAATGGTTTGGTCTCATAAGGAGATGTAGGTGCCACAGGAACATTTCTTTGATAAATGTTTTCTGGGTGAGCTTTGTTTTGTAATAGGAGATTTTAATCAAACAAGGGCCTATTTTTTGAAAGTTGGTTTTTAATACAGGAAAGTTTGGTCATCATGCCTGTATTTCTTGCCTAAGTGTTTGTTAGAACAAAATGTATGCATGTTTCTCCTTCCTGCCTACCCTAAAACAAGTGCTGTTTTTAGTACTTACTGCCCTCATGTGCAACTACCTTCATATTATACCTCCTTTGTCACCCAGGTGGGACTTTCTCAGTGACAGAGTGTATCATTCCAGAGAAAGGTAGTGTCTGCTGACATCCTAGTTCCCACCCTCCAAAAAGTAAAAGCTCATCAGATTGTTTTGCCATTATACAAGCTATGAATATGGAAGAACAAGAATGTCTAGTCAATGGAAAGGCTAATTTGTCTGTTACAGAATTCAGCAGACTATATCAGTATTACCCACCACCTCTCAAATGTTATGAGGCATAGTGCTATGATGCCCATAGATTTAGCCTTGTGCCTCCTAGATTTACTGCTTTTCATCATAAAGATGTACATTTTTAGGCTGTCTATATTGTTAAACAATTGAAATAAGCCTAGATAAAAGATTGCTCATCACTAACTACATTGGTCTAATATACGAAGATTCTCTACTCCAAAAAACAAAAAGTATTCCTCATTTCTGCCCTCTGCTATGATTTGCAAAGGACAGTGCTATTATGTTCAATGCTCACAGATTGAGAGTTATGATATCCACTTTAGATCCTTTACTAACAGGTATATTTATGGATATGAAGAATTACTGTATCAAAAATTGACAGACCATTCACTTTAGCAGAAATAAAAGTTAAAAAAAAAATAATAAATAAGGAACCAGGCTTAAATGGTCTTATACCAGTACTATATAAAATACTACTGGATGATGCAGTTAAAATATTAAATAAGGTCTATAGAAAAATAAAAATAAATGCCAGTGTCCCCCATCATGGAAATATTCCCTTATATCACCTATTTTAAGACAAGATAAGGATCACTGTAAAGTGCTTATCATACAGATCCATTTCACTTTTAAATGTGAACTATAAAATGTTCACATCCATTTTAGCTAAAAGAATTAATCTACTTATACCTAAACTAATTAACAATGAGCAAACTGGTTTTATTTTAAATAGACAAATACATATACTAAGAATACATACATCAATAAGTAGACTATGCAAATAAAAAATAACTTTCTATCATTAGTCTTGATTTAGATAAGGATTTTGACTCCGTTAATTGGTTGTGTCTGTTTAAAACAGTGTTTAATGTCTCACCTGAGCTAATTGCTTTAATTCCTAAGTTATACAATAACTCTTGTGGTTATGTTAAAATAGGGTCTTTTCTTTCCAATTCATTTAAATTACAAAAAGGCATAAGATAAGGCTGTCCATTATCTCCTTTATTTTTTGAATTAGCCATAAAACCCTCTGATAATAGAATTAGATCCAATAAGAACATCAATGCTATCAAAATATAAAAAGATTTTGAACTAAAGATTCAGCTCTTTACTGATGGTATTTTACTAACAGTAGGAAATAGACAATTCATTAGAACATATAATTCTTTCTGTGAGTCAGTTTGAAGAAGTCTCAAACTTAAGATTTAATCATAATAAAACAAGTACATTATTAATTAATAAAAAAATGAAGTAAATCATACAAAAAATATCCTGACTTCAATTGGAATAGCAGTCAAATGCCTTTGTATAACCATTGTGTCTAATAGTAAAGAAATGATAAAACTTTCAACGAGTTGTTGATAAAACATTGTTTAGTCACAAATTGAAACAAATTCTTCTTTGCCGTAGAAGAAAATTGAATGCTCGTTAAGATGGTAATTGCCCATAAAATATTGTTTGCCTTACAATCTTTTGTACTATCTCCACCAAACAAATTGATGAAGATAAATAATAATCTACTTAAATTTGTTGGCAACCTAATAAACCAAGAGATGTGAAGTTGTTCAATCTCACCATTCATTCTTCACTGTTGGGTTCGGAGCCGATCCTCGGCTCCAACACGCCCGACTAGCAAGCTCAGAGTTCTCCAATAGCTCGAGACCCAACCCCTTATCCCACTGCTGGAATTACCTCAGATCTAGTTTGCTGCAGCACGAATCTCTTGGTTTCCAGCGTTGCTCGAGACTTTATTGGGAGTTTTCAACTTTCAGTAAGTTATATTTTTCAATTTTTATATATCTTTGATCTATTTCTAATAATAGATATTACTAGCTAGTAGATTGTTGTTTTCTGTGTTCAATCCCCTTTCCTCAGTAAAATCTTTATTTGCCTTAGGCCCTTTGGCCTTAGGATCTCTTTCTATAGTTGTTAGTCAGCGTTCCCTGTTCGGGACTCTTGTTATTGGATTACTTAATCCTGTTTATATTGATATTGTTGTTAGTGTGTTCCATTTAGTGGAAATTGTAAAATGTCTGAAGACAAAGATAAACATCCAAAGTCAGGTTTTAAAAAAAATGCCCAGACTGCGGACAGAAGATGTCCATCACGGATGCCCATGTGCAGTGTGTTTACTGTTTGGGTGAGGTGCACCTGCAAGAGTCATGCATTATCTGTCACTCCTTTTCCACCAGAGTGCTAGCAGAAAGGAAGAGGAAGTTAATTGATAGGGGTATTATCAAACACCCTTTTTCTGAGGCATTGTCTGACCAGGATGGGACCAGCAAATCATCCAATTCTTCCTCTGAATCTAGGTCTAAAAAAGGAAAAAGGTCAAAGTGTGGTGACTTCGGCTCCACTGCCTTAGGAGCCGACAGTCTGTTCTTTTCAGAATCGAGACACTGCTCTGGAACCAGTTGCCGAAAAACCTTTATCCATATTGCTCCAGTCGGCTCCATCTGTTCACTCTTTCAGGTCCTCAGTCAGCCTTTCTGATCTGGATATGGACCAGCTGGTTCAGAAACTCTTAAAGGCACCAGGCCTAGCTAAATTGCCGTCGGCTCAGACACAACCTTCTGAGCCGAAGACCACTACTCTTGAATTGTCTGCTCCTCCTCGAAGCCATACCGGACCTTCGGAGCCGGGGGAGGCCGACTTGATTGTGGATTCCTTGGAGCCGACACCTGCTCTAGTGTTGTCGGCTCCATTTGCTTGGATGTTCTCGGCACCGACTGGGGACTTTAGGAGCCAACACTCTCCGGTCGGGTCCGGGGAGGATAGCCACACCGACTTGTTGGCGCCGACTCTTCCTCTCAGGGCCTCTGTTCAGGTGAGCTTGGCTCCTACCTCTGGCTCGGTGCCCACGGCTTTGGTGCGGGAGGAGATCATATCTTTGCCGGATCTGTTGACGACTCCTCATCGGAGCCGAGGTGCATTCAAAGCCATGAGGTGAGTGTTGTCGCCTAAGACTTCCTCATCTCAAGGTCTGGCCTCTTCTTCCCCTAAAGTGCCTGTGTCAGTTTCTGTCTCCTCCGGTCATCCCAAGCGTAGAGACCCTGAGCCTCAGGTAGCCTCACAGGGCACTCCCTGCTCTTCTGAGACCTCTCCAGAAGTCCCCCCGAAGAGGTTCCCAGGAAGAAATTATGCAAGAGGATGCATTTGAACCCCCCCCAGGAGTGTCTTGCATCGGACACCGACTTGGATGAATCAGAAGGGTCCCCTAGATCCCCCTCTGAGGACATCTTCTTTGTGGAGATTCTTGAAATTCTTAGGCAGAGAGGTGATTGGCAGTCCAAGAGCCCTACTGAGGACAAGTCAGTTATCCTGAAAGCGTTTGGGTCTCAACCTTCCACCTCTTGGGTATCTCCTCTCTATGATGAGCTTATGGATCTGGTCTCATGTAGGGCATGGGAGTCACCAGAATCTATTGAACCAGTTCCTAGGAGGCCTAATAAGTTTATTTCTGCCCCCGTGGATAAGTCCTTTTTGACTAAGGGAGTCCCTGTTGATGCCATGGTGGTGGTGGCAGCCACCAAAAAGGAAATGTCTGAGCCTTCCTCGTCTATCCATCCTCCTAACAGAGAATCTAGGATCATGGATAGATATGGGAAACGCATGTTCAGTTCAGCGAATTTCTCACTCAGATCACTGAACTACTTCATGCATTTTACCAGACTGCAGAGAGATCTCCTTAAGGAGTTGGGAGATGCTTTTCAAGGTGCTGTAGCTACGAGTGTATCCGACAAGATTACCACTCAGCTCTCTACCCTCAATTCGAAAGTCAACTCGTCTATGCGTCTCGTATCTTACGCAGTTGATGGTTCGAGTAGATCCGCAGGTACAGGAATCGCTCTTCGTAGGCATGCCTGGATGCAACTCTATTCCTTTGTGGAACCCTTCAAGTCTTCCTTTACTAATACCCCATTTGACGGCTCATCTTTGTTTGGGCCAAAGGTGAAGGAGACTTTGACCAGGTGTGAGCAAGATGGAAAGAGTCTTTCTGCTGAGTCCGTTTTTCCACCCCCACTCAACCCTTTCATAAAGGTCAGAGGGGAGGAAAGATGTGGTTCCAGAAAGCCCAACGAGCCTTTCAAGCCACACATGGAGAGCCCCCCTCCAGAGGCAGAGGAAGGGGTTTCAATGGAAGACGCCGTCCTCGTGGCAGAGGGGGTCCGCAACACCAGGGTGACAGAGATAATTTCTCTGGTCAGTCCTACCAGCGCTGCAGGGAGGCCCGGCTGTCCTAATCTGGAGGCAGTCGGGGGTCACTTATCATTGTACCCAAAAGCCTGGCTAAATATAACAAATGACAGTTGGGTACAAAGTATCATTTCCAGAGGGTATTTCATACCATTCTCCACTCAGCCCCTTCCCGTCACAAAAATCCCGACGTTCCACCCAGTCACATGGGACAAGCAGCAACAAACAGTAACCACAGTACAAGGACAAAATGATTGACTTTAACAATTGGCTAAGCTTCTGGTGTCATTCTAAGGGAATCCAGTATCTGTCTGCCTGGGATGACATGATCGACAGACCACGCTGCTTTGCCAGAGATGGCCTGCACCTTTCGCCCTTGGGATTCCGGATACTGGCAAAGGCTCTTGCCACCCCTATAGTGCCTTTTTTAGGCAAGGTTCAAATGACAAATTCACCACCGTAACAGGTACAAGCAAGCAAAATCTGAGGGTAATGCTACTCAATGCTAAATGTCTAAACCTCAAAATGCACTCACTCGAGGCACTCCTTAAAATGGAGAACATTGACATCTGTGCAGTGACAGAGACCTGGTTCAAAGCTCCAGAGAGCACCCCTGCATTACCAGGCTATAATTCAAACCACACCTTTCGGCCACCAAACCCGGACCGAAACACTGAAGGTGGAGGTGTGTCCATATTCATTAAGGATATCCACACCTCCAAGCTAGTTGCTCAGCATAATGCATCCGAGATTATTCAAGTTCAACTAACTCTGGGCAAAACCACAATCCAGATTGTAGCTTGCTACAGACCCCTCACCATGCCCCAGGATTCCCACTCCTCTTTTCTTGATGCACTGGAAAATATTAAGGTACAACCCAACACTAATAATGGGTGATTTCAACTACCCTACCATTAACTGGGAAAACTACTCCTGTACCAACTCTTTTGCTCAACGTTTTCTGGAAATCAATTCCAACGCTTTGGATCAACTTATCCACACCCCCACCAGGGGCAGCAATATCCTAGACCTGGTCATCACCAACATGGGTGACCGGTGTTTCACACCAGAGGTCAGCTTCCTCGTTGGTCAGATCTGACCACAAGCTAATCACCATAGACATCCACATCCCACTCCCACCCCCCATTAGGAAAACAGCCGTAAAAAATTTCTCCAAAGCCAACTTTACGCTTCTTAAGACAGAAGTGGCAAACTTCATGACACTCATGTAGATGGACAATAGAGGTACGACTGCTGAATACTACACAAATGCACTTTACACGAGTGCATGGATCATGCTATCCCTAACAGAACCAAGATGCTATCCTCCAAAAAAAGGAAGCCAATCTGGTGGTGGTCTGCCATAAACAAACTCTACAACAGAAGAAAGAAACTGTTGCAAAAAAGAGTAAAATCCCATGATTTGAGGAACTCCCTGGTCAGCCTCAGTAAGAAGCTGAGATCCCTCATAAAATCCTCCAAAGCTAGTTATGAAAACAAAATTGCCACTGATTCTGAAGCTGAGATCCCTCATAAAATCCTCCAAAGCTAGTTATGAAAACAAAATTGCCACTGATTCTAAAGACAATCACAAAGCATTCTATAGCTATGTCAAAAATCTCAATGGTAACACTCAGATCTGCTCTGAATTACAGCACAATGACACTAAATATACAGAACCAACTGATATTGCCAACATCCTGGCAGATAGGTTCAGTGCTAACTTTACCCCCCTCTCACCCCCTAAAGGGCCCATCTTTATACCAGAAGAATGCAAAGTTCCTGTAATCACGGCTGCACAGGTAAAAACTTCACTCTCCAAAGCCAAGAACACAGCATCCATGGGACCTGACAACATCCCAGGCCGCCTTCTACATGAACTACAGAATGAATTGGCACCCCACCAAAGCACCATGTTCAATCATAGCCTCACCTCAGGCTTTCTGCCCATTGAATGGCGCACCACGACAGTTATCCCACTCCACAAAGGGGGGGCCACAACAGACCCTGGGAACTACTGCCCCATTAGCCTGACGAGCCTCATCTGCAAAGCCATGGAACGTATCATCATGGAACTCATTAACAAAGACATTGGAGATCTCCAAACTCTGGAACCCACACAGTTTGGGTTTGTAAAAGGCAGATCATGTCTCCTAAACCTGATAGACTTCTTTGAAGTAGTCACCAAAGCCATAGATGAGGGTAAGGTGGTTCACACAGCCTATCTAGATCGAACTCTCGTCAAGACGTTCGACACCATCCCCCACTCTGGAATTGTAGATAAACTCACTAAACTAGGTATAAATCCCTATGTCACAAGATGGGTTGCCAAGTGGCTTACTGAAAGAACCTAAAAGACAATGGTGTCACTGCTCGATATATACAACAACTCTAAAACACACCAAACACTTTATTGCAAAGCTTTCGGGTCTACACCCTTCATCAGTACAAATCAACTAGAATCATTCAGTATTTAAATAGGAGATACAAGTAAGTCATATGTAAGGCATATTACATACATAAATCCATATACTCATATGCAGACATGCATACATATATATATATATATATATATATATATATATATATATATATATATATATATATATTTGTATAAAAATAAAAAATATAAAAATATACATATATACACACACATATACACATACATTACATACACACACCATATTACAAAACTAATTTACAGCTTCTCTCTTCGTCTTTTCATTAATACTGGTTTTAAACTAACAGCATTATTTAAACCAGGACTCATAGCCTGTAGTCTAATAATCCATTCAAATTCTTTAAGCTCCAACAGACTATTCATATCACCTTTCCTTATACTCATTTGTACTATATCTAGTACCCTGAATTTAAACTTATGCTGTTCGCCCTTATCCAAAATATGCTTACTCAACGCACTTGTTATTACTTTCCTTCTTGTATCTGATTTATGCTCTACAATCCTTTCCTTCAGCTTCCTGGTCGTCTTGCCTACATAGAATGATACACATGATGTACAAGTAGCCAAATAGACCACTTGTATTACATTACAAATTGTCAAAACCTTTGAAACATAAACTTCTCCAGTTATTGGGTGCTTAAACAAATCATCACCCTCATATAAATCATTACAGCAGGAACAATTATAACATTTTCTTGTTCCTACTGCGTACCCCACTTTTTCAGGTTTTAATTTAAATTCCTTATAACAAAGTTTTTGTTTTAATGTTTCCGAATTTCTGTAGGCATAGCCAAATGAATGGGCCAATTTTTCTCTATTATTTTACATACATTATTTGTATTTAGATTATACGTAGTGAGGTATCTAACTATTTTGCCATCCTTACGTACATCCCTTTCATTCTTCTCTAATCCCCCTCTTAAGATAGGTTTATATTTAACCCTTCTTTCTTTCAGCATCTCTTCATAAGCCACATCTACAATTCGTTTTGAATAGCCACTTTTCTGTAACTCTTGCAACATAATTCTAGCTTGCTCTATAAAACTATTGTTAACTGTATTTAATTTACTCATTCTTGTTAATTGTGCCTTCACTATTCCTTTAAAGGTATGTGGAGCATGCATACTATTCCTATTTATGTACCTCAAGGCATCCACTTCCTTCCTATACACCATTGACTCTAGTCTATTTCCATTCTTAAATAAATATACATCCAAATAATTTATATTCTGACCTGATGCCTCCATCTTAAATTTTAAAATTCAGTGGATGCATTCAAGTACTGTACATAATCTTCTAATTCCAACAGGGAACCATCCCATATCAAAAAACAATCATCTACAAATCTCTTGTAGAACAACACCTTCTCGTTCATTCCATTTTCCTTATTTAATATTACACTCTTCTCCCATTCATATAAAACCAAGTTCGCATATGTGTTAGCAACGGGAGTACCCATCGCTACACCGGTAAGTTGTAAATATGGTTCCCCGTCAAAAATAGACGTGTCAATACTGCTTCAAGAAGCACACAAATATTTTCAATTTCTCTTCCGTACATTTTTACTTCATTATTTAAGAAATTACGTATAGCATTCACTCCATAACTATTAGGTATAACTGTAAATAGTGAGGTAATATCAAGAGATGCCATAATATACACTTTAAACTCATTACTCTGATGCCAATTATGCAAATTATCTAAAAAATCATTAGTATCCTTTAATACAGTAGAGCACTTTTCCATATATTTTCCTAGTACACTTTGTAAATACTTCGAAATAGGCTCCGTTATCCAACCACCCCCTGACACTATAGGTCTCAGTGGTGGATTAATAAGATCTTTATGTATTTTGGGGATACCATAAATTTGGGGGATTCTTGGACATGGCACAGTCAAATAGTTAAACAACTCAATACTCAAATCATCACAAAGTTGTAACTCGTATATTATCATATTGACTTCTGCTATTTGCTTTTGCATTTCAGGAAAAGACACTTTTCTAAAAGTACTGTCTTCATTTAGCATTTGCTTAAAATTTGCAAAATATAAATCTTTTTCCATTACAACAACCCCACCCCCTTTATCTGCTTGTTAGATAATTAGAAGTTATGTACTTACCATAACGTTCCATCTGAGTAGGTGTATTCATTTGTCTGCAACCTGTGGGTTATGGATCTGATATCGGATCCAAACCGGCATGGTTTTCCAGCTATGGATCCGAGCTCTCAGCTCCTCCCCTCACCCATAATGCCCTGCTCTCCCTACATGACCTCAGATCGAGTTTGCCATAAATCAAAATACCCTAGAAAGGGTAACACGTAATATGCAGGAAACTGACAAGGCCAGGGGGATAGGAGGGCGGGATGGTTGCAGACAAATGAATACACCTACTCAGATGGAACGTTATGGTAAGTACATAACTTCTAAATCTGAAGTAGGAGATTCATTTGTCTGCAACCTGTGGGACAGAGTCCCCAGCTACCTGAATGTTGGGCGGCTGTCATGGAAGGATATTCCGGAGCACCGCGGAGCCAAAGGATGCTCTACCTCTAGATGTAATATCCAACTTATAGTGGGAAATAAAGGTATGAGATGAAGCCCAAGTGGCTGCTGAACAAATATCATCCAGAGGAATCCTAGCTTTAAAGGCCGCTGAGGTAGAGACTGACCGGGTTGAATGGGCATGTACTCCCTCCGGTGCGGGCCTCCCAGAAGCTTGATAAGCCAATAAGATGCACTGCGAAATCCAGCGTGATAAGGAGACTTTCGAAATTGGTTTACCCAAATTGAATTTAGCAAAGGAAATAAACAACTGGTCGGATTGCGTATGACCAGCTGTCCTGTTCAGATAAAATCGAAGTTGCCTGTGAACATCTAAGGAATGTAGCTTGTATTCACCTTTGTTTTGATATTTAGGAAAGAAAACAGGGAGATTAATGGATTGATTAATATTTGCTTCAGAAGCTACCTTAGGAAGAAAGGACGGGTTGGTCCTGAGGTATACACGGTCCGGATGAAAGACCAAGTAAGGAGGCTTGATAGATAAGGCTTGAAGTTCTGAAACTCTCTTGGCCGAGGTAATGGCTACTAAAAAGGCCGTCTTGAAAGATAAAAATTTTAGATCTACCGTGGCCGCAGGTTCGAAGGGGGGAGCGGTCAAGGCCTGAAGAACCAAAGAAAGGTCCCAAGGAGGAACCACTTGCTTTACAGGGGGTCTAAGAAGAAAACTACCTTTTAGGAAGATCTTACACAATTTGGCAGACATCAGTGGACTGGAGTCATGACCAATATGATAGTGAGAAATTGCCGCAAGTTGTACTTTGACCGTGGAACTGCTGGCACCATCATTAAAAAGAGTGGTTAGGAAGTCAAGCACCAGAGGAAGGGGAACTGTGAAGGGGTCTAGACCTTGCCGCTCCGCCCAAATGGAGAACCGTTTCCACTTGCTGCGGTAAACTTTCCTGGTAGATGGTTTATGAGCCGCTACCAGGATGGCCCTAACGGGAGACGAAATACCGGGAGTCCTGATTAGGAGTGGAACTGGAGCAGCCAAGCAGTTAGCTTCAGGTTGTCCTGATTTGGGGTTGATAGATGGGACGGGTGAGATATCAGATCCGGAATGGGATCTAGAATCCAAGGTGGATTCACTGAGTGAGACCTTAGGAACGGGAACCAGATCTGTCGAGGCCAGAATGGGGCAATGAGAATCATTCTGCACCCCAACCGAGAGGCTTTCTGAAGAACTTGGAGCATCAGAGGCAAAGGAGGGTAAGCGTAAAGAAGACCGGGAGGCCAAGCATGCACCAGAGCGTCTCTTGGGGTATCTCCGGGAGGAGGGATTAGAGCGAAAAAACTGTCGCACTTGGTGTTTGAGGGAGATGCAAAAAGATCGCAACAAGGAGTTCCCCACCGTGCGAAGATGCGTTTCGCTACTTGGGGTGAGAATGGTGCGACTGAGCTTGTCCGCAAGAATGTTGGACCGACCCGGAATATGCGTTGAGATGAGAAAGCGGTTGGTGGAGATTGCCCATTCCCACACTCTCATGGCTTCTCGACAAAGAGGGTAACACCTGGTTCCTCCCTGTTTGTTGATGTACCAGACGACAGACATGTTGTCCGACTGAATTGCAATAGTTCCCAAGTGAAGAAAGGCCTGTAGTGCTTGCAATGCTAAGAGCACTGCTCTCATCTCTAGAACATTGATATGCAGTAAGGTCTCTGAATCGTTCCACGTGCCTTGGACCGTCCAGCCTGCAAAATGCCCCCCCCCCCACCCGAGGCGGGAGGCATCCGTGGTCACCGTGGCGAGAGGGGGAGAAGCACAAAAGGGGCGGCCTCCGTGGAGATCCTGTGAGTGGAGCCACCTCAAGAGGGACCGCTTGCAAGCATTGCTGATCGCAATGGGATGATGCATAGGAAGAGCAAGATAAGACCACTGAACTAGGAGTGTCCATTGAAGGACCCGCATATTGAACCTGGCGAGAGGTAGAAGAGCTATCGCTGCTGCCATGGACCCTAGAGCCCTCGGGACCAATTCTGCCGGAACTGAGCTGGAGTGGAGGATGGCCCGCACCTGGAGCTGTAGATTCTGAACTCTGTCCGCAGTGAGGAAGGCTCTTAACTGTCTCGTGTCTAACGTGGCACCTATAAAATCTATGAATTGCGTAGGGGCTAGGTTGGATTTTTCTGCATTTATTGTGATGCCCAGGCGGGGAGCTAGATGGAGAAAGGAGTCTCGCGCCAATAACAGTAGATGCCTTGTTGGGGCGGTGAGGAGCCAGTCGTCCAGATATGGGAAGACCTGTACCTCCTGAAGCCTCAGGTGGGCCGCTACCACTGCTAATACTTTGGCGAACACCATGGGGGCTGTGGTGAGACCAAAGGGAAGGACCCTGAATTGGTAGTGACTGGCTCCCAGCCGGAAGCGAAGAAACCTCCTGGAGTGTCTGTCCATTAGAATGTGGTAGTACGCATCCTTGAGGTCTATAGAGCACATCCAGTGATTTTCTCCCAGAAGGGGGAGAATGGACTGCAAGGTAACCATTCGGAACTTCTCCTTGGGAACTGCCAGGTTTAAGAGTGACAGGTCTAATATTGGTCTTAGGTCCCCCGTCTTTTTTGGCACTAAAAAGAACCTGGAGTAGAACCCTGATCCGATCTGGTCTTGGGGGACGGGCTGGATGGCTCTTTTCTTCAGCAGATGGCCAATTTCTGCCAAAGCGGCCTCCCACTGACCGGGTGGAATGTCGGGGAGGGACTTCAATTTTGGGATGTGATGAAATGGAATGAGGTATCCTCTGAATATGATGCGGAGGACCCAGCGGTCTGATGTTATGGACTCCCATGCCGCTAGGTGCTCCGAGAAACGTCCCCCGACTGCCTCCAGAGTGGAGCAGCTGGGCAACCCTTCAGGGCTGCTGCGCGGGCCGTTCAGAGAAAGGTTCTCTGGACCCGAAGTTCCTGGGAGCCCCTCTGCCCCTGGGGCGGCGTCCTCCCTGTCCTCCTCTGCCACGGAAGGACTGGTTGTCCAGAGCAGGTTGGGACTGCTGCGACTTCCTGAACCACATCTTCTTTTGGCCCTTTTGGTTCCTAGAATAGGACCTCTGGGGCACAGAGAAGCGGATTCCGACGGCAGACAGCGTCTTCCCATCCTTCTTGCTCTGGGTCAAAGTATCGCGAACAGTTTTGCCAAAAAGGGCAGAACCATCGAAGGGAGCGTTCGCGAATGACGCCTTGAAGGGCTCTGTGAAATCGCAATGGCGGAGCCAGGCCTGACGTCTAGTAACTAGGCCTACCCCTGCAGCTCTAGCAGCTCCCTCCGTAGCATGGGACAGTAACCGCATAGAGGAATTAGTCACGGACCTGAGAGTGGCCATACGGGTGGAGTGCAACAGTTTGTCCTCCTCCGACATGGACGCTGGGGGGGATGCAGCGTATTCCTTGATAAGATCGCGCTGCATCCTGATCACATGTGCCAAGTAGTTTAGCGCCCTCACTGAAAAGGTCGCTGAACTAAACATTCGCTTCCCCAAGCGGTCCATCATCCGAGACTCCTTGCTCGGAGGATGGACTGAGGGACTCTCCTGGGCAAGTTTCCTCTTGGTGGCTGCAGCCGTCAACATGGCATCTACCGGAGGCCCCTTGCTCCAGTGGGCACGGTCTGCTGGGGGACTAAGGATGCAGTCTGGCCTTTTGGGGATTGGCTCCACGGTGTCCGGTTCCTTCCACGCCCTGGTGGTAATTAGGTCCACCAGGGGGTCGGCAGGAGGGGACACCCAAGAGGTAGATGGGCCCGCTTCAAATGCCTCCAAGAACACTGACTCGTCCGAGGAAGACTTGGGGGCAGACCACCCCCCCCCTTATGCGAAGCATTTCCATGATGTCTCCAAAGGAGGCATCCTCGGGGGGTGATCTTGGGGAGCCTTCCCCTTCCTCCAAATCCGTGTCTTCTGTGAGAGACTCGGGGGAGTCGATGTGCCTCCTTTTACACGTATGCTTGCGAGGTGCATCCTCAAGGGGGCTGTCCGAGGAACCCTCGCAAGCGGTGTCCTGTTCCAATGGAACAGCTTGGGGCAATGGAGCGGGCTGTCCCAGTGGCCGGATGGTGGAAGCCTGACCCAGTGCAGATGGAGCGCGGGAAGGAGCTGAAGCAAGTGCCGGGGTCCAGAATCCCTCAACAGGGCCCTCTCCACTACATCAAAAGGCGAGGGGGAGCCAACCTCGACCAAAGGATCCGATAATCGGCTCCCCCTCGGATCCGAAGAGTGGATCGGAGCCGGCGCCGAGGCATTCGGATCCGAGGGGGCAGTGCGCTCAGACACCGACGGCGCCAAAGGAACACTAATCCCCCCAGATCCGAAGCTCAGATCCAGGCTCCGAGAGGTCGGATCCGAAGCACTCGAGGGCAGGGTCGGATCCGAAGTACCTAGTACTATCGGCACTGACCCACCCCCGGCTCCGAAGCTGCTCGGCTCCAATCGTTCCGAACCCGGGTAGCGGGTCGGAGAAGGAGCTACAGGTTTGAAAAAAGGGGTCGAGCTCCCCCCCAGAGGGGGGGGCAGGAGCACTCCCATCTGCATCTGGGCCTGGATGAACCTTTTCATCATCCGGTCCAGATCAGCGTCAGATCAGATAAACTATATGTAGATTTCGACGAGGCTACCGAGGTAGGCCTTGAGTGCCTCCTCGATAGCCTCGACGGAGATCGGGTCTCCTCCTCCTCAGGTCCCGGTGAGAAGCAGACTGGAGACCGGAGCCGAGGAGGGGAACAGACGGTAGACAAGGAGGCCGGAGGAGAAGCCCGCTTGGCAGGCGGGGCCGAAACAGAGGTCTCGGCCCGCCACTTATGGTGCTTCTCTCTCCGGTCCTTTTTTCTTGCTTCCCTCTCCTCCAAACCACTAGAGTGAGGTTGAGTCCCAGGAGGGGGAGCAGGAGAGGAGGGAACCGAAGACACGGTACCCCCTGAAGGAATGGTAGCCGAAGCCGTGTCCGGGGGCAGAAGTCCCGCCAGGACCAGCTTCGACCTCCGCTCCTTCAATGCCCTGGGGTTGAACCCTGCACAAATGGAACATCCAGAAGTGAGGTGTTCAACCCCAAGGCGACAAGACAGTGTGGCCATCAGCAGGAGAAAGCTTATGGCCACACTCGGAGCACTTCGAAAAGAAAGCCTTAGGGGCTTCAGACATTCTAAGGTTTTTTTTTTTTTTTTTTTTTTTTTTAATAATAAGTGCTAACTAGCCACAAAGAAAAAAACACAGGCCCAAACACACACTACGCACCAGTGAGGGGAGGGATAAATAAAAGTTATAAAAGTTATTAAAAAACTTTAAATTTTTAACTTAAAAGATAGGGAACCTAACACTTCCACACAAAACTGACTAAAAACTTTAAATTTAAACGCTTGTAAATACAAGAATAGACACTTAGCTAAAGAGCTCTAAAATCCAGTCTGGTCACCAGCGCGGCAAACTAGATCTGAGGTCATGTAGGGAGAGCAGGGCATTATGGGTGAGGGGAGGAGCTGAGAGCTCAGATCCATAGCTGGAAATCCATGCCGGTTCGGATCCGATATCGGATCCATAACCCACAGGTTGCAGACAAATGAATCTCCTACTTCAGATCTATATTATCACAAGCTTGCAGTTCTTTTAGGGCTAGATGTTCAGGATACGTTATATTATATACCCTCTTACTTTAATTTTTCCTATAGTACAAACGTAACTCATGTTCTACAACATTAGAAAAGGCAGTTAGAATAGGGCATAGATCTGGTGAAAACACAGTTAATTTCCTACATGTAGGTGTAGGTACATCAGTACTTTTAAAAATAAGTTTAAGACTAACTTGTCGCAAAAACAATTTCAAGTCTGTTATGGCTTGAACAACATTGTCCATTGTATTAAGAATAAATTTCAGTCCCTTACTTAGAATCGATATCTGTGCCTCAGTCAGCTTAACCTTAGAGAGATTTACAGTACCTTTTATCATTCTCACTGCCACCTGGTTATCTTGTTTTGAGCAACCGGACTGTTGTACTTTCTCTTTCCCACCACGCCACGTTATTGCTGCTGTTGAAAGTTCTTTAGCGACGATTGTAGCATGATCTTTTCTGGCTTCTTTAAACAAAAAGGGAAAAAGATGTGATTTCCTTTTGAACGTTCTTTTTGCAGAGATCTCTGCTACTATCCACATTACTAGGCGCCATCTTTTCTTTAACTTTGGCACGCACTACGTCATCCTTCCTAGCGTCAACAACGCTTACTGGGGAACTCAACCCAGTGTCTCCACTCTCCTTATTAATTAAAGGCGCAGAGTCAACATTCAACGTAGAAAGCAGCACATTTTTCCTAGCTGAAACGCTACAGTTAATTGCTGGATTTGGCAATTCATTTGGTACTTCAAAAGTATCTAATTGATCCAAATGATTAATTTTCTTGTCTCAATTTAGGACTTGCATTCTATTTTTATGAGGCAACAAATATTTTTCATTATTATTCTTTGGCCACGAGAAGTTATGATTATGTTTAAAGTCATTAATGTCTCTCTGCAATTTATTCTTTTTCCACTGCTGTAATTTCACATCCAGGGCATTAATTCGAGACAAATTCTGATATACATCAGACAGTTCATCATAACATGGCATACTAATTATATCATTCTCGAGCACATCTATTTCTTCCAAAAGCTTATTCTCAATGGGTTAAAAAAAAGTGTTCATTAACCTCATATAGTCTACACTCAATTTCAGATTCAGCTGTTGCCACTGCATTAACAGTTCATTATAAGTATTGGCATAAGAGGGCATTTTAAGTATTCTTAACCCTCTAGGTACAATGCCCAACTCTAAATATGCCTGAAAGCTCAATCTTTGCCACTGAAGCTGTTTGAAAGTCTGCACTTTCTTTTCTAATATTATTAAATGTTCTTTAAACTCCTCCGTTGTCCAGTCTACTGCTACCTGTGTAGGAGTTACATCCAGCGTCAGCTTTAACAGTGGATTTTCTTGCAGTTGTAACAATCTTCTCACCGAATCATTCGACTCTCTTCCAGTTACCTCCATAACTATAATAACCAAGACCACCACAGGTTGGCTGAAGCTCTCCTTGTCAAATATGGTGTTAACAGCATACACCAAAAGAGATTTTTTAACTAAAAGACAATGGTGTCACTGCTCGATATATACAACAACTCTAAAACACACCAAACACTTTATTGCAAAGCTTTCGGGTCTACACCCTTCATCAGTACAAATCAACTAGAATCATTCAGTATTTAAATAGGAGATACAAGTAAGTCACATGCTTCAGCCCACCTATCACTCTGTTTAACAATCAAAACTTAAAGGAACCATTTACATAAAATATAATACAGTTCATAAATATATTTAAAATAACAGTTATGTAAAACTATATGCCTACATTGTCTTCAAAGGCATATTACATACATAAATACATATACTCATATACACACACACACATATATATATATATATATATATATATATATATATATATATATATATAAAAATAAAAAATATAAAAATATACGTACATACACATATACACACACACATTCACACCCTTACACACACACATACATACACACACCATATTACAAAACTAATTTACAGCTTCTCTCTTCGTCTTTTCATTAATACTGGTTTTAAACTAACAGCATTATTTAAACCAGGACTCATAGCCTGTAGTCTAATAATCCATTCAAATTCTTTAAGCTCCAACAGACTATTCATATATCACCTTTCCTTATACTCATTTGTACTATATCTAGTACCCTGAATTTAAACTTATGCTGTTCGCCCTTATCCAAAATATGCTTACTCAACGCACTTGTTATTACTTTCCTTCTTGTATCTGATTTATGCTCTACAATCCTTTCCTTCAGCTTCCTGGTCGTCTTGCCTGCATAGAAGGATACACATGATGTACAAGTAGCCAAATAGACCACTTGTATTACATTACAAATTGTCAAAACCTTTGAAACATAAACTTCTCCAGTTATCGGGTGCTTAAACAAATCATCACCCTCATATAAATCATTACAGCAGGGGCAACAGCTGAATCTGAAATTGAGTGCAGACTATATAAGGTTAATGAACACTTTTTTGAGCCCATTGAGAATAAGCTTTTGGAAGAAATAGATGTGCTCGAGAATGATATAATTAGTATGCCATGTTATGATGAACTGTCTGATGTATATCAGAATTTGTCTCGAATTAATGCCCTGGATGTGAAATTACAGCAGAGGAAAAAGAATAAATTGCAAAGAGACATTAATGACTTTAAACATAATCATATCTTCTCGTGGCCAAAGAATAATAATGAAAAATATTTGTTGCCTCATAAAAATAGAATGCAAGTCCTAAATAGAGACAAGAAAATTAATCATTTGGATCAATTAGATACTTTTTAAGTACCAACTGAATTGCCAAATCCAGCAATTAACTGTAGCGTTTCAGCTAGGAAAAATGTGCTGCTTTCTACGTTGAATGTTGACTCTGCGCCTTTAATAAGGACAGTGGAGACACTGGGTTGAGTTCCCCAGTAAGCGTTGTTGACGCTAGGAAGGATGACGTAGTGCACGCCAAAGTTAAAGAAAAGATGGCGCCTAGACTAGTAATGTGGATAGTAGCAGACATCTCTGCAAAAAGAACGTTCAAAAGGAAATCACGTCTTTTTCCCCTTTTTGTTTAAAGAAGCCAGAAAAGATAATGCTACAATCGTCGCTAAAGAACTTTCAACAACACCAACATCAGCAACAACCTGGCATGGTGGGAAAGAGAAAGTACAACAGTCCAGTTGCTCAAAACAAGATAACCAGGTGGCAGTGAGAATAATTAAAGGTACTGTAAATCTCTCTAAGGTTAAGCTGACTGAGGCACAGATATCGATTCTAAGTAAGGGACTGAAATTTATTCCTAATACAATGGACAATGTTGTTCAAGCTATAACAGACTTGAAATTGTTTTTGCGACAAGTTAGTCTTAAACTTATTTTTAAAAGTACTGATGTACCTACACCTATATGTAGGAAATTAACTGTGTTTTCACCAGATCTATGCCCTATTCTAACTGCCTTTTCTAATTTAGAACATGAGTTACGTTTGTACTATAGGAAAAATTAAAGTAAGAGGGTATATAATATAACGTATCCTGAACATCTAGCCCTAAAAGAACTGCAAGCTTGTGATAATATAGTTATCTAACAAGCAGATAAAGGGGGTGGGGTTGTTGTAATGGAAAAAGATTTATATTTTGCAAATTTTAAGCAAATGCTAAATGAAGACAGTACTTTTAGAAAAGTGTCTTTTCCTGAAATGCAAAAGCAAATAGCAGAAGTCAATATGATAATATACGAGTTACAACTTTGTGATGATTTGAGTATTGAGTTGTTTAACTATTTGACTGTGCCATGTCCAAGAATCCCCCAAATTTATGGTAT
Organism: Protopterus annectens; assembly: GCF_019279795.1. Classification (NCBI taxonomy): domain Eukaryota; kingdom Metazoa; phylum Chordata; order Ceratodontiformes; family Protopteridae; genus Protopterus; species Protopterus annectens. The sequence continues at coordinate 1,348,862,576 of NC_056746.1, read as the reverse complement.
CCCCAAAATACATAAAGATCTTTAACAAACCTACAATCATCTCTCAAAGCCAAACTGTCCTCTTGCTACAATAAAATAGCCAGATTTGCCACCAGCAACAAATCATCAACCCATCACTGTATACCTCTTCACAAACTCAACTGGCTAGAACTCCCCAACTACCTTTCCTATACTCAGCTTACCTATGTCCATAAACTCATATTCCAACCATACCTCTGTCCCTCCCTCTCAACTACCTTTAAAATGCACCACACCCAAAGACTTCTAAGATCAAACAATCAAAACCTTATTGAGGTTTACAGACCCCTCCGCACCCCAGGACAAAACCTCCTGTCCTTCTCACTAGCTCGCTCATGGAACTCCCTACCCCCCTCCATTCGTACTACCACTAGCCTCTCATACTTTAAAAAACAACTTCATTGTCATCTAACATCAGCATGGCAATGCTCCTGCTCCCATCCCCCATAGCCTACTGTCCACTCTTCTTCTCTTTCCCCTTCTTACAAATCCCAAATAGACATTTCAAGCTTGCTTGTAGTATATATTTTCCCTACTTATACCCAACAATCTCCTAGCCTACTGCATATAACTTACTATCAGCCTACTGCATCTAACTACCTATCAGCCTACTGCATCTAACTACCTATAAAAAAAACAATTTTACATTAAATACTATTGCATGTATTACTTTTGATTAAAATATATTTGACCTGATTATAACCTGAAATTGTATAATGTTTACTCTGTAATCATCAAGTAATCTATGTGTGGAACTTAATCTTTGTATAATCTGTATGTGGAGCTTTTCTCCCCAGGACTCCATTGAAAATGGGTTCCTTGGGCCCAATGGACTATCCTGGTTAAACAACTGCAAATAAATAAATAAATAAATAAATAAATCTTATTAATCCACCACTGAGACCTATAGTGTCAGGGGGTGGTTGGATAACGGAGCCTATTTCGAAGTATTTACAAAGTGTACTAGGAAAATATATGGAAAAGTGCTCTACTGTATTAAAGGATATTAATGATTTTTTAGATAATTTGCATAATTGGCATCAGAGTAATGAGTTTAAAGTGTATATTATGGCATCTCTTGATATTACCTCACTATTTACAGTTATACCTAATAGTTATGGAGTGAATGCTATACGTAATTTCTTAAATAATGAAGTAAAAATGTACGGAAGAGAAATTGAAAATATTTGTGTGCTTCTTGAAACAGTTTTGACACATAATGTCTTTATTTTTGACGGGGAACCATATTTACAACTTACCGGTGTAGCGATGGGTACTCCCGTTGCTAACACATATGCGAACTTGGTTTTATATGAATGGGAGAAGAGTGTAATATTAAATAAGGAAAATGGAATGAACGAGAAGGTGTTGTTCTACAAGAGATTTGTAGATGATTGTTTTTTGATATGGGATGGTTCCCTGTTGGAATTAGAAGATTATGTACAGTACTTGAATGCATCCACTGAATTCCTAAAATTTAAGATGGATGCATCAGGTCAGAATATAAATTATTTGGATGTACATTTATTTAAGAATGGAAATAGACTAGAGTCAGTGGTGTATAGGAAGGAAGTGGATGCCTTGAGGTACATAAATAGGAATAGTATGCATGCTCCACATACCTTTAAAGGAATAGTGAAGGCACAATTAACAAGAATGAGTAAATTAAATACAGTTAACAATAGTTTTATAGAACAAGCTAGAATTATGTTGCAAGAGTTACAGAAAAGTGGCTATTCAAAACGAATTGTAGATGTGGCTTATGAAGAGGTGCTGAAAGAAAGAAGGGTTAAATATAAACCTATCTTAAGAGGGGGATTAGAGAAGAATGAAAGGGATGTACGTAAGGATGGCAAAATAGTTAGATACCTCACTACGTATAATCTAAATACAAATAATGTATGTAAAATAATAGAGAAAAATTGGCCCATTCATTTGGCTATGCCTACAGAAATTTGGAAACATTAAAACAAAAACTTTGTTATAAGGAATTTAAATTAAAACCTGAAAAAGTGGGGTACGCAGTAGGAACAAGAAAATGTTATAATTGTTCCTGCTGTAATGATTTATATGAGGGTGATGATTTGTTTAAGCACCCGATAACTGGAGAAGTTTATGTTTCAAAGGTTTTGACAATTTGTAATGTAATACAAGTGGTCTATTTGGCTACTTGTACATCATGTGTATCATTCTATGTAGGCAAGACGACCAGGAAGCTGAAGGAAAGGATTGTAGAGCATAAATCAGATACAAGAAGGAAAGTAATAACAAGTGCGTTGAGTAAGCATATTTTGGATAAGGGCGAACAGCATAAGTTTAAATTCAGGGTACTAGATATAGTACAAATGAGTATAAGGAAAGGTGATATATGAATAGTCTGTTGGAGCTTAAAGAATTTGAATGGATTATTAGACTACAGGCTATGAGTCCTGGTTTAAATAATGCTGTTAGTTTAAAACCAGTATTAATGAAAAGACGAAGAGAGAAGCTGTAAATTAGTTTTGTAATATGGTGTGTGTATGTAAGTGTGTGAATGTGTGTATGTATATTTTTATATATATATATATGTGTGTGTGTGTAATATATATATATATATATATATATATATATATATATATTTATGTATGTATGTGTGCATATGAGTATATGTATTTATGTATGTAATATGCCTTTGAAGACAATGTAGGCATATAGTTTTACATAACTGTTATTTTAAATATATTTATGAACTGTATTATATTTTATGTAAATGGTTCCTTTAAGTTTTGATTGTTAAACATAGTGATAGGTGGGCTGAAGCATGTGACTTACTTGTATCTCCTATTTAAATACTGAATGATTCTAGTTGATTTGTACTGATGAAGGGTGTAGACCCGAAAGCTTTGCAATAAAGTGTTTGGTGTGTTTTAGAGTTGTTACTGAAAGAACCCACACTGTGATAGTAGCAGACTCCAAAGACCAGTGACAAGTGGAGTACCACAGGGTTCAGTCCTGGGTCCTCTCCTGTTTGGTATCTACTTCTCTGAAGTACAGGCTAACACAGAAGGTCTTTGGCTAACTAAATTCCTAGATGACTGCAAACTAGGAGCCATAATTGAAACTCCTAACTATGTGGACATCCTACAAAAGGGCCTCACTGAGACAGATGCCTGGTGTCAAAGACATGGTCTCAAGCTCAATGCCAAAAAGTGCATTGTCATCCCCTTTGGTAAAAACTCTGTACCCATGAACTACCACATAGGCGGTAGTCTACTTAACACCGAAAGTGTGATAAGAGACCTTGGGACACAGGTGGACAGTAGTCTCTCCTTTGATAATCACATCGCCACAGTGGTCAGGAAATCCTTCTATGTGGCACACCTCATCACAAAAGGTTTCTCATCCAGAAAAAAAGAGGTCATTTTTTTCCCCTCTACTCATCACTCATTAGACCCATTATAGAGTGCAACGCCCTTTTTGGTATGTACCTCACAAGACATCTACAACAACTGGAAAGGCTGCAAAAATACCTCACAAAGAGGATTACTGGCCTCAAACAGATGCCTTACACAGACCGTCTCAAAAACCTCCAGCTTTACTCCGTCACATATCGCCTGCTCAGAGGCGATCTCTGCCTAACACACACAGCTACGGCAAACCCAGAGCTGCTGGACATGCTCCACTTAAAGAAATCCCAATCCCTCTGAGCTACACGCTCTAGAGACCTAAACCTTGTCACCACAATAAACAGAACATGCTGGAGGGATGGATTCTGTCCCAAAGACTTCCCATACTCTTGAACAGACTACCCTATCTATGTCAAACAGAGCTCCTCATTAGCACTCTTCAAGAAAAATCTTGATGATTGGATGGGTAATAGGAAATTCACCATGGGGATCACTTCTGTGGTTCTGCTTGACAGGGGCACAGGAAAATAATTTTCTTGGGTGGCGAAAGCCAGGGTACCTTTTTGGCTAGACTTGTTTAGGCCCTAGGGCCAATAGCCTAGTACCTACCTATAGAGGTACTGCTAATTGCTAGAAAGAGAGTCATCCAGCCAGTCCCGGCAGACCAGACAGGATTCGGAACTTACTCAAGATTCTTTTTGGTTCCAAAGAAAACAGGGGACTGGAGGCCCAATTTGGATCTCAGCAGACTCAACCAATTTGTGAGAAAAGAGAAGTTCCAAATGGTCACTCTACAATCCATACTCCCGTTTCTAGGGAAGGACAATTGGATGTGCTCGATCGATCTCAAGGATGCATACTACCACATAAAGATGGCCAGGCCATCCAGAGATCACCTGCGTTTCCGACTGGGAGCCAATCATTATCAATTCTGAGCTCTGTCCTTTGGTCTCGCTACAGCCCCCAGAGTGTTCACCAAGTGCATGGCAGTAGTCACGGCTCACCTGAGGCGTCTAGGATTCCAGGTGTTTCTGTATTTGGACGATTGGCTCCTTACCTCCACCACCAGGCATCAACTTCTTCAAGCGAGAGAGGCTACTCTGACACTCTGCGATCAGCTTGGTGTTAGTCAACTTCGAAAAGTCTGCTTTGTTGCCATTGCAGCATATCGTTTTTATCAGGACAGAATTAGACACGTCAACCATCACTCTTCGTCTTACACCAGAAAGAACTTGTATTCTTCGCCAACACATCATGTCCCTGATATCAAATTACAGAGCACCAGCTGCAGAGGTATTTAAAGTTCTAGGATTGATGGCGGCAGCTATTTTAGCAATCCCATTACCAAAGATATATATGAGAATCCTTCAATGACTTCTATTCACGCAATGGTCTTACCAAGAACTTCCAATGAGTCACATGATCCTGATAATGAATTCCTGCAAGAAGGATCTTCAGTGGTGGTTGACGTCTCTTCATATCACAATAGGGACGTCCCTTCATGCTTCCCCCTCCAGTTGCCACTGTGACCACGGACGCTTCCCTGATAGGGGGGGGGGGTTTCAGGGAAAGACTGCCCAAGGCACATGGACAGATCAAGAATCACATCTGCATATCAATGTCCTGGAGATGAGAGCAGTACTTCTAGCGTTGCAATACTTTCAGGACACTCTTCATCTAGGGACAATTGCAATACAGACAGACATGTCAGTGGTCTGGTACCTGAACAAGCAAGGTGGGACCAAGTCTTATCCCCTTTGCCGAGAAGCCCTCAGAGTATGACAGTGGGTAGTGTCATCCCAGCCCTTTCTGTTAGCAACGCACATCCCGGGCAAATCCAATGTCATAGCAGACAGACTGAGCAGAGCAATTTTATTGCCCCACGAATGGTCCTTAAACAAGAGATTCCGGACAGGATTTTCTGCAAATGGGGCCAGCCTTCCTACGACCTGTTCGCCAGTCACATCAACAACAAATGCAGAAGCTATTTTGCCCTGATTCCCATGACAGGTCACTCCTCGAGGGATGCTCTTGTCCACGATTGGCCCCCGGGTCTCCTCTACGCATTTCCACCAATCCCCCTGATACCCATATTCTTACAGAAAGCAAAGTCGCTGAGATGGACGATCATCCTTATAGCCCCTCATTGGCCTCGGCAGATTTGGTTCCCGTTTCTTTACCATCACATTCTGGAAGATCCATGGATCCTGGACCCGGTTCCGGACTTGTTGACACATCCGTCAAGGGATCTTCATCCATCCTTGCAGACACTGAAGCTAACCGCTTGGCTGCTCCAATTCTCCGCATAGTCAGGCTCTATAATCTTTCCGATGATACTAGTAAAATTTTGTTGGCTTCCCATAAACCTTCCACTAGAAAATTGTATCATTGTAAGTGGAAGAGATTTTCCATTTGGGCTTCTTCCCACAACATTGACCCTTACCAAGCGCCATTGGCTTCTATCTTACAATTCTTGACAGAAATCTTCAACAAAGGAGCAGCGGCTGCTGTGGTGCAAGTGCAATTAGCTGCTATATCCAATTTCCATCTCAGAATCGATGGTTTGAATATTATGGCTCACCAATTGTCTAAGGCTTTTCTAAAAGGTTCTTTTCACGTGAGGCCTCCAGTGAAGACACCTTATTCCCCCTGGAATTTGAATTTTATGTTATCTCGTATCATTCTTCCTCCTTTTGAGCCTGCATCATCTTGTGAACTAAAATTTCTGTCATGGAAAACTATCATCTTAGTAGCCATGACTTCAGCTCGCAGAGTGTCAGAGCTCCAAGCCCTATCCATCAAGTCCCCCTATATGGTCTTCCATGCTGATAGAGTATCTCTCAGCAAAAGACATTCAAATCAGATCAGCTCTTTGTGTCTTTTTCTGAGGCCAGGAAAGGTAAACCAGTTGCTAAAACAAACCTAAGTGGCTGTTGGATTGCATCACCTACACATATTCTTGTCATAACATACCCTTGTCTAGTAAGGTAAAGGCTCATTCAACCAGAGCAGTTTCTATCTCTTTAGCCTTTCAAGCCAAATTACCTTTGGACAACATCTGTACAGCAGCCACATGGTCTAAACCTCACACTTTTATAACTCATTACAAAGTGGATAAGGCCTCCAGGGACAGGGCTTCATTTGGTTCTATGGTCCTGAAGAGTGTACTTCCGTGAGCTACCCAAGATCAGGGTGCTGGGGACGCTACCCATCAGTGAAGAATGAACGACGAGATTGAACCACTTCACATAAAGAAGTTATGTACTCACCATAACGTTCCATACGAGTTGTTCCATCTCGCCTTCATTCTCACGACCCTCCCTCCTTCCCCTTCCTGGCTGGCAGTTGACCTGGGGGCTTTCATCCTGGTTTTTCAATGTGTCTTCATTCCTAGGCAGAGCAATTATTGTACTTCTATATGGTACGCAGCAAACAAGATCTGAGGTAATTCCAGCAGTGCATTGTGGGATAAGGGGTTGGGTCTCGAGCTACTGGAGAACTTTGAGCTTGCTAGTCGGCTGTGTCGGAGCCGAGGATCGGCTCCGAACCCATCAGTGAAGAATGAAGGCGAGATGGAAAAACTCACATGGAACATTATGATGAGTACATAACGACTTTTTTCTTTGATTGGCACAGAAAAGGTTGGGATAATGGCAGAATAGGATTCCATGATATTCAGGTGTATGCTACTTCAATTGTAAAAGTTATAGGGTTGTGGTTAAATACATGTTACGATTCAAAAATGTAAGTAAAAAAATATTTTTTTAATAAAGAATGCTTTTTATTCAGTCACTCTAAAAAGTAAAAAAAAAATAAGGAAGAAGAGTTAAGGTCCAAATACAGTCAAGATTCTGAGAAGTTAATTTTACAAATATTTGGAGACTTTGTGAACACAGCTTGATAAGATATTTAACCTAGATAAGAAATTGTTCCCCAAATTATTGGAATTATTAATAAATATCAATAATAATGTAATGAAAAATAAATCATATTTACCACAAATTTATAAAATTCTTAAGTTAGATTTCACATATTCAGACAATTCATTTTGGAAGTACTCCTCAAAAATTAATAATGAAGACTTCTTTGAAGAATACAAGAAAATAAAATCTACAGATAAAACTACATCTTCATTAAACTGGAAAATTTTGCCTTGGGAATTCTTACACAGAGCTTTTGTCTCTCCTAAAAAAAATTACAATGTTTGATGTACTGACCAGCTGTGGACATTATGTAAATAGTTATTTGTTTGTTGTATAATTGATTTCTTTATTGTTTTAAAACCAAAAAGAAAAAAGAATTACTTTATCAGTCTCTTGTATGAATGGTTAAAACTTCAAAAAGCCAATCATGGAACACACAGGGGAAGAAAGGGGTATGTAGATGAAAGCGTATGTATGTATTCATATACTAGAGTGGTCTGAGTTCAAAGCATGTAGCAAGAAAAATAAGAACACATACTCACCATTGATCATTCCGCTGCAGAGTTCACGGATATGCTGTTCACTCACCAGCTTTCCCTAAAAATAATGATACCTTTAATTATACAAGGTAACACATCAGTAATGCAGCATTTTCCATGCACAGCGTCTCAGCAATAATAACAATGCATCAAGCAAACCCTTTAATTCCTGACCATTTTTGTAAGACATAAGCTGTTAATGCTGACAATTTTTGACGTTTTTAACACCCCCCACATACACAGCAATATCTCCTGAACTGTGAGATTTTCTGCTTAAATCTGCAGGAAAAGCTAGTTGTAGAATATGATTTCAGCCAGTAAGGCAAGAAGACAGTGAATAGGTATATATCAAACTTTTTGCAAGAAATATTACACCATTTTCAGTTTTCTTTCCTGCTATGTCTCAACGAGACTCAAAATTATGTGTAGATGAAAACTGTTGTGTCTGCCTTGTATGTGTGCATGGATTTCATATATACTCAGAGATGTCAGGTAAGGGGGACAATTTCAGGGCTAAAGTATTGTATCTGCCTTGTGTATGTGCACGGATTTCATACATACACAGAGATCTGAGGTAAGGGGGACAATTTCAGGGCTAAAGTATTGTATCTGCCTTGTGTATGTGCACGGATTTCATACATACACAGAGATCTGAGGTAAGGGGTCAATTTCAGGGCTAGGAAAGTGATGAGAGGAGTACTTTAAGGGTCTGTCCTGAGTATGTTACTCTGCAGTGTGACTGCACTGGAGAACATGATCACTTTCCTTGCTGATGATACAAACAAGTGCAGCAGTAGAGGAAAGGGACAAGAATCTAGTACAGACGTTAGCAAGGTGGGCAGAAATGTAGCAGTTGAGGTTCAGTGGAAATGAATTGAAAGTACTGCAGTTAGATCACAACAAGGCTAGTATGAAGTATCAGCTTGGGGGGTGTTGAAAGTTGCTTTAACAGAGCAGGAAAAGGATCTGGGGTTGCTGATCATGACTGAGCTAGACAATCAAGAACAGAGTGAGAGGTCAGGGTTTGAAGCAGAAGAATACTGGGGTGTATCCAGAGAGAGAGAGGAATACTGGGGTGTATCCGGAGAGAGAGATTACAGAAGCAGATAGGGAATGCCTGTACTCTACAGCACCCAGACCAAAATACATAATTTTCAAAATACTGAAAACTCACTTGACAAACTCATTATACTGAAAGCTTACAATGCTGAATTTCAAAATACTAACTTGTAAACCATAGACATGCACACTAACAACACCAATGACTAACTCTTTCCAGAAATTAAAAACTACTTAGTACCCTCTTAACAGAAACAGGACGATATAAAACCAAATTAGGTGGCTGTGCCCCTCCCAACTATATATATACTAACTCCAGGACCGCACTACAGTGGGGAAAAGGGCATATACCTTTTACTTACCTTACAGTAATCTACACGCTGCCGCTACTGCTGGGAAAACACAAAACATCCGCCATATTACTTTAGATAATGTAAACAGACATACCCACATTTAGAAACACTACTTTCTACATGACTATCAGTATTCTGACAATCAGCACTATAAGTTACAGTAATTCTTTTATCACAACCAAGTTATAGGAGAAGGGAAACACACATGTCTAGGCTTACAATTCAGTATAATGAGATTCAGTCAAATGAGTTTTCAGTATTTTGAAAATTTGGTATTATGGTCTCGGTCAAATGAAATTCAGTCAAATGAGATTTTAGTCGTGAAGTAGACCCATGTGTGTGTGTATATATATATACACACACACACACACACACATATATATATATATATATATATATATATATATACACACACACACACATATATATATATATATATATATATATATATATATATATATATATATATATATATATATATATATACACACACACATATATATATATATATATATATATATATATATACACACACATATATATATATATATATATATATACACACACACATATATATATATATATATATATATATACACACACACACACACACACACGTACTGATAATTGATAAACTAATGTATACATATTAGCTAACCAAGTTAGGGGAATATCTGAATATCATTACAAGCAGTAAAGGAAATCATGTGTTGTTACTTTTATGTAAAAAGCCCAGACTTTCCAGACACAAGATATACAAAATGATTCAGAGAAGTTAGAGGAAAGAAAAATACTTCCACAAGGAAAAACTGTCACAAGCTTCAAATAAAAATTTGCGTTCATTAATACAACAGATTTTTGAAAAACAGTATATAGATCAAGAAATTTTGATCTGTTTGGAAAAAGCATCATCTGAGGAAGTGCAAAAATATAAACAAAACCTAGAGATATTTGAAAAGTATAAAAATGAAATATGGACATGGGAAAGAAAGAGATTTGATATGGTACAATACTTATGCAAAGGAGAAAGCCAAGTTAACTAATATAGAGAAGGCAGTCTCAAAGATATTTGAAGAGAAATACAGGCAAAATCATCCAGATATGGAAAATTTCACAATAAAAAAATTAATATCACAAAGATGTAATGTGAAAAAGAAAATTAGTAAAGCAGAAGTTAAAGAAATAGAAGTTGAAGTTATGGAGTGCCTGCAAATTGAAGGATTTAGTGTAGAAGGTCTAACACAGACTACATCACAGCATGATGGAGTGAGTCCCCAGAATAAGGAAAAGCAAGAAGATCAGGAGACGTGAAGAAGAAATATGGACATGGGAAAGGAAAAGAGATGTAATATGGTGTAATATTTATGTAAAGGAGAAAGCAAAACTAACCAATACAAAAAGTGCAGCACCAATGATATTTGAAGAGAAATGCAGGCAAAGGAATCCAGATGTGGAAAACTTTACAATACAAAAAATAAGAAGGCTAAGAGGAAAAGTAGCAAAAGAGATTAGTAATGGAGAAGTCAAAGAAATTGAAATTGGGGTTATGGAGAGGCTGCAAAGAGAAGGATTCAGTGTAGAAAATTGAATGCAAAAAGCACCACAAGAGGATAGAGCAATGGATATCCAAATTAAGAGGAAACCAGTGGAATGGGAAACAACTGGTCAGGTGTCATATCAAGGTATTTTGGAGCCTTCCATAGGAAACCAGTATAAACGTTCTCTTGAAGCTAGACAGCAAGGAAAGGAACAGGAAACTCTGATGCAGTCAATATTAAGGAGTGATAGGCCAGTGAGTTCCCATATGACAGAGCAACGGATGGCACAAGATGAAACTGAAGAGAAGGTACCACAGGAAGATGCTATAGAACTTTCTATAGAATGCCAGCAGGAAACTGAAAATAAGGGATGTGCTCTCAGTTTGGAAGAAAATGAGCTAAGAGAAGAGTTGCTTGATTTAATGGACATGGATAGATTTATTAACATCAATGTGAAAAATAGACTGCAGAAGGTCGATAAAACCCAAAAAGTTATAAATCTGATAAAACAAATGAACACAGTAATTAGGACTGTCCATAGAGATCAATGTGATAGAAGTAAACAGGATATATTACTGTGCTGCTAAATTAATAACTGATAAAGTTCAACCACAAGAACACAGGGTAGTGAGGGAAAGGAAGGGGAGAAATTGAATACCATCATGGAAGTATTGAATAGAGAAAACTATAAATCAATTAGGGCAAGAAGTGTCACTGTTAGAAGATTATAGAAGAGGGAACAGATCAACAAAAATAATTAGAAAGACAGATGTGATAAAAGCAATGCATTGTATTAGAACAGACCAGGATCTATCATGCACTATCGCAAATAAAATAAAAATGTCACCACAGGCGGAAAAACTTAGAAGATACACAGATAAATATAAGGGAAAAGTACAAAATAAGCAATTTATTGATGACCCAAAAAGTTTTACAGAGAATTGGGAAATAAGGTAAAAGGAATCCACCAAAAAAAGAGGAAGTAGATGCATTTTGGAGAAGTATCTATGAAGATCCTGTGGACCATAACAAAGATGCAAAATGGATAGACAAAGTAAAAGAAAGAATAAGAAGTTTAAAGGTACAGGATATGAAATGGGATGAAGTAACAGCCAGAGAGATTGAAACAAAGTTAATAAAAGCCTCTAGCTGGAAACAACAGGCCCAGATACAGTACCTAACTTTTGGTTAAAAGTATTAACATATTTGCACAAGGATTTAGCTATGAGTAAGAAAGTACAGTTGTGCACACTTATTTATTTTACATCTGTTGACTGGGCTAATCTAACTGGATACATGCCCATTTTCAGTAGAGGCCCAGGGAGATAAGCTCCAATACAGATAAATTAAAAACTTAGTAATCAATATACAAGATGACGTACAGCAACAGTGGTCCCACTCCACAAAGGTGGTGCCACAATGGACCCCAGAAACTATCGCCCTATAAGCCTGACTAACCTGGTCTGCAAAGCTATTGAGCGTATCATCATGGAACTCACAAAGACATTGGGAACCTCCAAACACTGGATCCTACCCAATTCAGCTTTGTTAAGGGCAGATCTTGCCTCTTGAACCTGGTCGACTTCTTTGAAACGGTCACCAAGGCCATAGATGAAGGGAAGGTGGTCCACACAGCCTACCTGGACCTTGCAAAAGCCTTCGACACAATACCCCACTCGGGCATCATAAATAAGCTCACCAGCTTAAATATCAACCCCTATGTCACAAGATGGGTTGCAAACTGGCTCAGGGATAGAACCCACATGGTCAGAATTGCAGGTGCCATGTCAAACTCTAAACCAGTTACAAGTGGCATCCCACAAGGCTCAGTCCTGGGACCTCTCTTGTTCAGTATATATTTATCTGAGGTACAGGCTAACACGGGAGGACTATGGCTGACCAAGTTTGCAGATGACTGCAAACTGGGGGCCATAATCGACTCGCCGACTGACACAAGCATCCTCCAAAAGGGTCTCACAGAGATGGATAACTGGTGCCAGAGCCATGGCCTAAAGCTAAATGCCAAAAAGTGCATAGTCATCCCCTTTGGGAAAAACAAAGTGCCCACAAATTACCACATAGGTGGTAATCCATTAAGTACGGAAGAAGTAACTAGGGATTTGGGGACCCAATTAGATAGCAATCTCTCCTTTGACAATCACGTTGCCAAAGTGGTTAGAAAGACCTTCTATATAGCCCACCTTATCACGAAAGGGTTCACATCTAGATCGAGAGGTCATTGTACCCCTCTACTCATCACTCATCAGGCCCATAATTTAATACAATGCCCCATTTGGGATGTACCTTACCCGACACCTGCAGCAACTGGAAAGACCCCAAAAGTACCTCACCAAGAGAATCAAGGGACTCAAACAGATGCCCTACGCAGTTAGGCTAAAGAAACTTCAGCTCTACTGAGTTGCTTACCGCCTACTCAGAGGCGATCTGTGCCTGACGTATAAAGCCATGTCCAAACCAGAATTAATGGACATGCTCCACCTCAGGAGATCCAAGTCCCTTAGAGCTACACGCTCCAGGGACTTAAACCTCAGCACAGAAATAAATAGGACATGATGGAGGGACAGATTCATATCACAGAGGCTCCCCTCACCATGGAACAAAATCCCAATCCATGTTAGGCAGAGCCCCCTCAATGACCCTCTTCAAGAGAAATCTTGACGAGTGGATGGGAGATTGTAGGTTTACCCCTGGGATCTCTTCTGTCTCCCTACTAGACAGAGGCACAGAAAACTAACCTTAAAAGGGCTATCTTCTGTGACCTACTATACAGAGGCACAGTCAACTAATCTAAAAGGGTGGCGAAAGCCAAACACACTCTGGCTAGGCTTATAAATGCCCTAGGGCAGATAGCCTAGTATGAACCTACAAAATAAGACTAAATAAAAATATTCATATTAAACAAGCAGATTTCAGGTACATCATCAGCACACAAAAAAAACAGGAAAAGATGACTAAATAGCAGCATTAATTATATAAAAAAATAAAATGTTACAGGTTAAAACATAGTATTCTGTGAGGATAAACAAAAACCTTGTAGTGCAAGAATGCTTATACTATACAATATGAAGTTATAAAACATAGATAAATAGAAAGACTAAGGTCAAGAGAGGAGGCAGGTTAAGTATATACAAAATATAAAAGGAAAAAACAAATATATTCTTCAGTAGGACATGTAAAGGGAGACTCGGCACAGTGTTATCTGGGAGGAAATCAGTATTTATAGGTAAAAAAATATATATAATGGAGGAGTGAGGGATAGGCAGAGCTACGTTTAATTGGGTGGATAGCCTAGTCAGGTTTAGTACATGGGCACAACCAGTGTGTTCTAAGCCAGGGTTTTAGTCCATTTTTGAAGTGATAGAGAGGGAAGAGAGGAAAGGTCGCTGGGGAGAAGATTCCAGGTTTTTCCAACAGCATTAGAGAAGAGAGATTCACCAGCTTTGTTGTTAGGTTTAGAAGTACATAGAAGATTTTTGAGTGAGGAACGCAGTGATTTCAGATTTATGTATGGAGTGATGAGGGTAGATAGACTAGGAGTACAGGAAGGTTTATAAAGAGTTTTATGGGCGATGGTTAGTTGATAGAATTTAATCAAGTTTTGTAGTTCAAGCCATCCAAGCTGCTTTATATTTATGCAGTGGTGGGTTCTGTAAGGGTTACCTGTTGCAAATCTAGTGATGTTATTGTAGGAAGTTTCCAGTTTGCTAAGGTTATTTTTAGAAAGTTTAGTAAAAATAGGTGAGGCATAGAGGAGGGTAGAGATTAGATGAGTATGTGCTATGGTTGTTCTAGCTGTAGGAGAAAGGTAAGATTTAATTCTATAGAGGGAGCCAAGTTTTTTGTTGACAGTTTTTATTGTATTGTTGATATGGATGTCAAAGTTCAAATTGTTATCAATGGTGATTCCCAATAGTTTGGTAGACGTGTCGGGTGATATAATGGTGCCATTAGTGGATATAACTGAGAAATCAAGTGGAGAGGACTTGTGGGTCACCTTAAAGAGGAGGAGTTTAGTTTCTTTGGGGTTCAAAAGAAGACAGCATTGTGTAAACCATTGTTCTACTGTGTTAAATACTTTCTGGGTAAGAGAGAGAAGTTCAAATGTGGATTTGGCTGAGCATATAAGTGTCGAGTCATCAGCATATTGTATACATGTGGCTTGGGGGATGGCTAGATGAAGGTCATTAATAAATATCGAGAAGAGGAGAGGTCCTAGTATGAACCCTTGAGGGACACCAAGGGTAACTGGTTGGAGGGTAGAAAGAGTCTTATGCCAAATAACTACCTGTTGTCTTTTATCTTGTAAGACTGGAAACACTTACCATAAATGTAGATGTTCGAGTGTATTCACTGTTGCAGTCATCACACTTGGGTTATCCTGCCAGGGGTAGCCCTCAGTTGGCCCGAATACCAGAGGCTTGGTATTTCTGCGTCGGTTGCTGTCACTTAGGACTGACGTCAGGGGTATAAAACCAGGCAGCCAATGCTATTACATCAGTTTTTCTTGCTCCAAATGTCAGCATAGCTGAGGCCGTGTTCCACAGGGTCATGGCTAGCCTACAGAGTGGGTAAGAGTGGGTTCCCCCCTGCTTGTTGATGTACCACATCACTGTGGTGGTGTCGGTTTTTATTAGAAGGGGTCCTGGTGACATTAGGGATCTAAAAGCTGTCGGAGCATGCTGAACAGCTAGCATCTCTTTTTGGTTGATGTGCAGATGAATTTGGTTTGGGCTCCAGTGGCCCTGGATTCTTCTGCTGTCCAGATGTGCACCCCAGGCATAGTCTGATGTGTCGGGTCTGTGTGGCGTGGGGTTGTGTAATGGGAAGTCCCTTGTTGTGGTTGCATGTTGCTGCACACTAAAGAAACTCTGTCCTTAGACAATGTATTATAGGTTTGATAGTTTCCAGGTCTTGAGAATGTTGGCACCAAAGACTTTTTAAGTACCACTGAAGTTTCCTCATATGCAGTCTGGCATATGGAATTAGTAGAATGCAGGAGGCCATGAAACCTGGAGCCTGCAGGATTTTCATTACGGATAGCTGGGTTCTGGTGGCCATTTGAGCGAAGTAGCCTGTCAGGCTTGTTTTTCTGGAGTAAGGAATGCCATCTGGGATGCTGTGTCCAAGCTTGCTCCCAGGAATACAAATATTTGACTGGGGACTACTTTGGATTTCTTTTCATTGATAGTGTACCCCAGGGAGGTTAGAAGATCCTTTACAAATGTCAGGTGCTGCAACAGCTTTTCCTGACTGCCTGAATCTGGCAATCGTCCAAGTAAGGGTATATTTTAATCTTCCTCTGTCTGCAATAGGCAATGGCTGGAGCCAGGCATTTTGTGAAAACTCGGAGCAGTGGATAAGCCAATGGGAAGTGCAGAGAAATGATAATGCATAGATCCTGCCCTGAAATGTAGATATTTCCTGTAGGAGTCCCTGATAGGGATGTGCAGATAGGCCTCCTTTAGGACCAGGCCTCTTTGGACAGCATAGGGGAGAAGCTGCTGTAGGGTGTGCATTTTGATACCACCAGGAAGGTGTTTAGAATGGATAGATCTAAGATTGGGTGCCAGGTGCCCTCTTTTCTGGGTACCAGGAAAAGTCTGCAATAAAATCCTTGGCCTATCTATTCTGCAGGAACAGGCTGAAATGCCCTCATGTCGAGGGATCAGTTGCTAGTGTCCTCTCCTGCTCAACTGGTGAACCTGGGAATATTGAGGCAATGTTACAATTGCCTCATGTACACAGAAAATCCTCTCCTTCTCCCACAAAACACAAATACATGCGAGAGATGCAACTGTACAGCCAAACTGGAGGCTGAGCTCTCTCAACACAGGACTGGCAAGACCAGACAGGGGGAGAAGGAAACCACACACACTACATACCCAGTCACACATAGTACCATCACAACTTCAAATCATACACATAATCACACAAAGACATACTCGGAGGCTCTGATCAAAAATCTACCAAAACAGCAGAGGCCACCAAAGCAGACACCCAAACAACTACCACCTCAGGACCAAACACATGCAGCATATAGACCACACAGTCAGAGTGTCAAACAGTCACAGCCCTTAAGGCAAAACACAATGCCAGACACACTCGTCATTGGTGACTCCATAGTCAGACACACTGACGTCCCGCTCACCAGACTGAGTAAGCTGCCTGTCGGGCGCTAGAATCCACCACATAACGCAAGCACTCAGGTCTCTCAACAGCAGGTACAAGTATGACTCAGTCATTGTCCACGCTGGTGTCAACGACCTGAGACGTACCTCCTTGGACTACATGAAAAGAGACATTGAGGAGCTCTCTGATTATGTAGCCCAAGCAGGTATGACCCTGACCTTGAGCAGTATCCTACCTTCACCTAGAATGATGCCACAATACAGTGATAAGATGATCAGCTTTAACAATTGGCTTAAATTCTGGTGTCATTCAAAGGGGATCCAATGTCTGTCTGCCTGGGATGACATGCTGGACAAGCCACGCTGCTTCACAAGGGACGGCTTGCACCTGTCACCCCTGGGCTTCCGGATATTGGCAAAGGCTGTTGCCACCCCCATAGTGCCTTTTTTAGGCAAGGCTCAAATTCTAAACCTACCACCCTAGAACACAAAAAGGAAAAACTAAGGGTAATGCTGCTCAATGCCAGAAGTCTCAATCTCAAGATGCACGCACTCGAGGCCCTTCTCAGTATGGAGAACATCGATGTCTGTGCTGTGACAGAAACCTGGTTCAAGGCTCCTGAGAGCACCCCAGCACTATCAGGTTTCACCTCATATCATGCGTTCCGGCCCCAAAATCCGGACAACACCAAAAAAGGAGGAGGGGGTGTCCATATTCATAAAGGACACCCACACCTCAAGGTTGGTGGCAACGCACGATGCATCGGAGACCATCCAGGTGCAATTAACCATAGGCAAGACTGCTCTGCAATTTGTAGCATGTTACAGGCCACCCTCTCAAACTCAGGAACCTCACATGGCCTTCCTGAAAACACTGGAGGGGATAAATGTATCTCCAAACACAATCATACTAGGTGACTTCAACTACCCTAATATAGACTGGGAACACTACTCAAGCCCAAACTCTCTAGCCCAAAGGTTCCTGGAATTCATAAACTCAAATGCCATGGAACAACTAATCACCATCCCCACAAGAGGAGAAAACATACTTGATCTCATCATCACAAACATGGGTTCACAATGTTCAACACCGGAAGTATACCCCTCACTGGTGAGATCAGATCATAAACTAATCTCGCTGGAGGTCCTCATCCCGCCCCAACCTGAAATAAAAAAGACCACAGTGAAAAACTTCTCAAAAGCCGACTTCACACTTCTAAAAACTAGTGTGGTCTCCTTTAAGGCCCCTTATCCAGTGGTAAACATTACTCAAACCACTGAATCACTTACAAATGCCTTCTACCAGCACCTACAGGACTGCATGGATCAGGCAATCCCAAACAAACCTAAGACTCTCTGTACCAAAGGCAAGCGTCCAGTCTGGTGGACCCCAGCCATAAACAAGCTCTACAACAAAAGGAGGAAGCTACTACAAGATAGAGCAAAATCCTTGAAAGGTAAGACACCTTTGATCATTATAAGTAAAAAACTAAGAGCTCTCATAAAATCATCCAAGGCTAATTTTGAGAGAAAAATCGCCAAGGACACAAGACAATCATAAAGCCTTCTTTAGCTATGTTAGAAACCTAGGAGGAAACTCCCAGATATGCTCAGAATTAGTCCAAAATGATGTGAAGATTACTGAACCTACACACATTGCCAACATACTGGCTGACAGGTTTAGTGCAAACTTCTCCCCCCCATCCCTTCCAAAAGGAGCGATATCTATACCAGAGGATTGTATCCCCCCAAACATCTCCAACGCCCAGGTGAGAACTGCTCTCTCCAAGGCAAAAAACACAGCATCCATGGGACCGGATGGTGTCCCCGGCTGTGTGCTCCACGAACTCAATGAGGAATTAAACCCACAGTTAGGACAGCTGTTTAATCTTAGCATCAACTCAGGATACATACCCAAGGAGTGGCGCACGGCGACTGTGGTCCCACTTCACAAGGGCGGTGCCTCCACCGACCCTGGAAATTACCTTCCCATTAGCTTGACAAGCCTTATCTGCAAAGCCATGGAGAGGATCATAATGGAACTCATAAATAAAGACATAGGGAACTTGCAGACCTTGGATCCAACCCAGTTTGGCTTTGTCAAAGGCAGATCATGCCTTTTAAACTTGTTTGACTTTTTCGAAACAGTCACCAAGGCCATTGATGAGGGAAAGGCAGTCCATACAGCCTACCTCGACCTGGCAAAGGCCTTCGACACAATACCCCACTCAGGTATCATCGAAAAACTCATTAGCTTGAATGTAAACCCATACATCACAAGATGGGTTGCAAACTGGCTAAGTGACAGAACCCACAGGGTCAGAGTTGCTGGAGCCATGTCAGACTCAAAGCCTGTCACAAGTGGTGTACCACAGGGCTCAGTCCTGGGTCCACTCTTGTTCGGCATCTACTTTTCTGAAGTACAAGCAAACACAGGAGGGTTATGGCTGACAAAGTTTGCAGATGACTGCAAACTGGGCGCCATAGTCGAAAACACTTCTGACACAGATATCCTTCAGAAGGGCCTCACAGAAATGGATAACTGGTGCCAGAGCCATGGCCTAAAATTAAACGCCAAGAAATGCATAGTCATACCCTTCGGAAAAACAAGGTTACCCCTAGCTATCATATAGGTGGCAATCCACTGAGCACAGAAGAAGTCATCAGGGACCTGGGGACCCAGGTTGACACTAGCCTTCGCTTGACACTCATGTTGCTAAAGTAGTCAGGAAAACCTTCTACATTGCCCACCTGATCATGAAGGGATTCACATCTAGATCAAGGGAGGTCATCGTCCCCTGTACTCATCACTCATTAGACCTATGATTGAGTACAATGCCCCATTCGGAATGTATCTGACCCGACACCTGCAGCAGCTGGAAAGGCCCCAAAAGTTCCTCACCAAGAGGATAAAGGGTCTCAAAAATATGTCTTATGCTGCCCGACTGAAAGAACTCCAGCTCTATTCAGTCTCATACCGCTTGCTCAGAGGTGACCTGTGCCTGACATATAAGGCCATGTCAAACCCAGATTTGATGAATATGCTTCACCTCAAAAATCTAGATCCCTCAGAACCACAAGGGCGGAGACTTAAACCTTGACACGGTTATTAATAGGACGTGCTGGAGGGACAGATTCATCACCCAGAGACTCCCTATGCTGTGGAACAAAATCCCGGTACATGTGAGGCAGAGCACCTCGCTGGCCTTGTTCAAGAGGAATCTTGACCAATGGATGGGAGATCGCAGATATACCCCAGGGATTACTTCAGTGTCACTGCTTGACAGAGGCACAGCAAAATAATAGGCATAGTTTTATTCAAACTAAAGGGGTGGCGAAAGCCACATATCTATGGGCTAGGCTTATAAATGCCCTAGGGCAGATAGCCTAGTATCAACCTATGAACCTATGGAGAGCAGGGACTGAACTTGGTTTTGTGCTCTGCCCACTGGTTTGGAGGAAGGCCTGGGAACCCTTTTGGGGTTGGCAGCGTGTGGAAATAAATTTTGTACCCTTGGGATACTATGTTGAGGACCCATTGATCATTGGTGACGGCGGTCCAGTTTTTTGAATGGTGGGCAAGTTTTCCTCCTAGGGGCATGAGCAATTGGGCAGAGGTGAGGAGTGGAGTTGAAGTCATTGTGAATTCTTTCCGTAAGGGGATGGCTTAGCACTTCCTGCCTTAGAAGTAGAGGTACTCCATTGCTTAGATCTCTGCATACCCTGAGACTGTAGTCTGGGGGGGGTTGTTTCCCCTGGGTCTAGTTTGAGATGGCCTTGAGGGGGCTGGAAAGGACCAATGTTTTGATGGGCAAGTTCTACTGAATCTTGGAGGCTGCTCTTGCTGAAAATCTTTGACTGTCTGCATAGACTTAGCCTTTTCTTCCATTTTTTTAAACCTCTTCTGCTTTAATGCTAAACAGATTGTCCTTGTTCAGAGGAGCGTCCAATAATTTTGATTTGACATGGTCTGGCAAGGTCTGCTCCTTAAGCCAGACATGCCTTCTAAGTACAGAACCAGTGACCGCTGCCCTGCAAGATGCTTCCAGGGCGTCAAACCCACATTGCAGGCTATGCTTGCTGACTTGGCTTGCAGAATGCATAAGCTCCTCTAATTCTTTATTTTCTGCACAGTCAGGAAAGGTAGATAATTTTTGCTTAACAAGTTCCATAGTATGTTTCTGGTATTTCAGCATGTAGAACTGACAGTGCAGTGCTCTAATGGCAAGAGTTGCAGAGGTGTATACTTTTTTACCCCCATCCGTCCAAAGCTTGGGAATCCCTGTCCAAAGGGGTGGAATTCTTAGCAGTAGTTGCTTTTATTCCTTTAGGTCCTTGGGAGATGACCTCTGGGTCAGCAGTAGGATTTTTGAAGAGAAATTTGTGAGAGTCAGGGACTCTTTAGTACCTGTCGGGTTTCCTTGGAGCAGGAGGTAAAGTATCAGGGGGTTAGACTGAATTCCATAAAGACATTATCCACAACATCCAGAACAGGAGGGATACCTAAGGGTCTATGGTGTGGTAAATCTAAAAATTCCCTGAGTCTCTTTTTGGACTGAGGATAATCCTGGCATTCCCAGTGGAAATGCTCTCTCAAAATATGTAGGGTTTCACAAAAAGAAAAATCCTCTGGAGGGAAGGCAGGAGGAATGGATTCCTCTGCATCTGAATCCTCATAGGCAGATAAAGGCATGTCTTCATCTTCTGAAACCTCAGAGTCGGACTCTTGGTCAGTTAAAGCTGATGAGGACAGGTGTCTCTCTCTTATCAGGGGAAGGCTGGTTTCCCCTAATCAGTATAATCAGGTCTTCTGCCATTTAAAGCATCTGAGACTGTGGCAAGGAAGAAGGCGCTTGAGTTTGGGTCATCGTTTTTTTAAGCGTAGCTTGTACTCTTGGCCTTAGAAACTCTGTAGTTTTAGAAAACTGAAGACGGGAAATAAGTCGTTGGTGTCGAATATCAGTAGTGTGAAGAACTTCCACAGAAGCCAGTGCTTGAACAGCAGCTCTGGACCCATCCAAGGTAGAAAAATCCGCAGGTTCTGTAGTCAAAGAAGAGTCTTGCAGCATACCGGACTCCGGACGGGTCTCGGTAGCGGCCTGCAAATCCATCAAAGTGGGCATCAGGGGCTGTGAAAGCGCCTCACTGAGTACCGGCGAACTGGCGACCAGCTTAACTGAAGCATCGTCAGTTTTGGACCTGTGCAGTCTGTGTCGGCCTTTATCCTTGCGTTTTTTCGGAAGATCTGTAGTCTGATGGCTTACCGAAGCCATTCCGGAATACGGAGATCGAGAACAAAAGTATTTAGCTACAATAAGTGCCCAACAATGAATAGTTAGGACGTTGAACAAAGCACAAAACCGTCAGCGAGGTACGTCGTGGTCTGGACCTAAACAGGTGGCACAGTAAGAATGGAAATCTCGGTGTGGTATTTGCTTTCCACAGGTGAGACAATTGTTAACTTTTTCTGACATCGGTTAGAGCAAGAAAAAAGGATCCCCAATGGGGTACTTAGCTTTATAAGACTTCAGGATGATTCAATTTCAGAAACGAAAAGTCTGGTAGCGGCCGACCGGCACTTGTGTGAACTGCTTTTGCTTTGGGCTCCTCAGCAAGAAAGACTGATGTAATGGCATCACCTGCCTGTTTTTATACCCCTGATGACCTGACGTTAGTCCTGAAGTGACAGCAACTGACGCAGAAATACTAAGCCTTTGGTATTCTGGCTGACTGAGGGCTACCACTGGCAGGATAACCCAAGTGTGATGACTGCAACAGTGAAACATGAAGAACATCTACTTATATGCGCACCCCGAATAGACACCACACTGGCTAGCAACAGGCAAAACAATGCTCTTACTTAAGAGTGAACCTGCAAGCTACCCTAAAAATTATAGACCAATAGCGTGCCTTCCAATGACGTACAAAATATACACGGGAATTGACACCGACAGAGTTTATAATCATTTAGAAGAAAACTCAATTATGGCAGTAGAACAAAAGGGCAATAAAAGAAAGTCATATGGAACAAAGGATCATTTGTTAAAGTTATAGTGAACTGTAAAAAGGAGAAGAATCTAAGTATAGCATGGATTGACTACAAAAAAAAGCATTTGATAGTATCCCACATTCATGGATAAGAGTGCTTAAAAATGTACAAGACACACCCCTACACTGATTGACTACATTACAGTAACCATGAAACAATGACAGACCACTATGCAATTAAGCCATGATAAAGGACAGATTATCCCAGTGATAAAAATTCAAAGGGGGATATTCCAGGGTGACTCTCTGTCACCGCTGCTATTCTGCCTTGCCATTAATCCATTAAGCTGTTTACTTAACAGCTTAAGCCATGGCTATAATTTGGCTCCTAGAAAACAACAAAGTCTAATAACTTCTCATCTTCTCCTTGTCGATGATTTAAAACCGTATAGCTCATCAGATGAGGAACAGAAAGCACAGCTGCAGGTTGTCAAAACCTTTTCAGATGATACTAGAATATAATTTGGTCTTGGTAAATGTGCAAAAGCAACCTTTAAAGCAGGAAAACTGCAGCACCAGGAAAACGTCAGTTTTGGGACAAGAATGTGATATAAAAATTTGAGCAAGAGGGAGTGTATAGATACTTGGGAACTGATGAAGGATCAGCAATAAAATATGAACAAATGTGAATAAAACTCAATAAGGAATACTTCAGAAGACTTAAATTAATTCTGAGAACAGCACTGACATCTAGGAACTAGATCCAAGCTGTAAATCAGTTTGCTCTTCCTGTCCTAACTTAGTTTTGGAGTGATTGACTGACCCCAAAAAGTGTTGGCAAGATTAGATATTAAAACAAGAAGGATGTTTCATGCTCACCAAATGATTTGTAAAAATCAGTGTGTACCACGATTATATATTCCCCGTTCCAAAGGAGGGATGGGCCTTCTTGAAATTGATTACATGTATAGATCTGCAATTATGGGACTCCACACATATCTACTGACCTCACAACATACAAATGTAGTGAAAGTTTTGAAACATGAGAATAAATCTAAGATGACTTCTCTGTTTAATTTAGCAGAAGCATATCGACGTCAGGCAGGAATGCAAATCAAACCAGAAGTAGATGATAAACAGGCAGCAACTGAATGTGCCAAAAAAACGAAAGAATATAAGGTGAAGGACCGGATGAGAAGGCAAGAAATGTGGAAAAAAAATAAATATAGATGTTTGTGTTTCACTGTTGAAGTCATTACATTTGGGTTATCTGCTTGCAGGTAGCCCTCAGTCGGCCTGATTAACAAAGTCTTGGGTCCTGCGTCAGTTGCTGTCCCTTCTTCCATGATGTCAGGGGTATAAAACATGCAGCCAACGCCATTACATCAGTCTTTCTTGCCGTGCGGTGCCTGAAACAGAAGCAGTTCGCACATGCCAGTTGCTTGTTTATGTATCACATAACAGTGGTGTTGTCCGTCTTTACCATTAATTGTCCTGGAAGAATGTGGTCCTTGAAGGCTGTCAGAGCATTCTGTACAGCTAACATTTCTTTTTGATTGATATGCAGGTGCATTTGACTTGGGTTCCATTTGCCCTGAATGCACTTCCTTGCCGGGCGAGCCCCCCCCCCATGCATTGTCTGATGCGTCTGTTAGGGTTTGGGCAGCAGGGATAGTGTGAATGGTAGTCCCTTGTTTTGGTAGCAGGCCTCTGCCCACCAAAGGAACTCTAGGCATAGGCAAGGTATGATGGGAATCACTGCTTCTAGATCCTGAGAATGTTGACACCATAGGCGTTTTAGATGCCTTTGTAGTTTCCGCATATGCAGTCTTACATATGGAATTAGGAAAATGCAGGAGACCATGAATCCCAAGGCTTGTAGTATTTGCCTTGCAGGTAGCAGGGTTTTTGTAGCCACTTGTTTTGAAGTAGGTAGTCAAATGAATTTGTTTCTCTGGCATGAGGAAAGCCATCTGGGAAGTTATATTCAAGCTTGCTCCCAAGAATGTAATTTGTTGACAGGGTACCAGGTGTGATTTATTTTCGTTTATGGTGTACCCCAGACAAGTTAGGACTCCTTGTACAAAGGCCAGATGATTCAAAAGTATGACCTGGATTTCTGCTTGAATTAGACAATCGTCCAGGTATGGGTATATTTGAATATTTCTTTGCCTGCAAAATGCAATGACTGAAGCTAGGCACTTTGTGAATACCCTGGGGTGCAGTAGATAAGCCAAAGGGCAGTGCAGAGAACTGATAGTGCTTGTAGCATGCTTTGAAGCGTAAGTATTTTCTGCAAGATTCCCTGATTGGGATGTGCAGGTAAGCTTCCTTTAAATCTAGTGTTGCCAGCCAGGCATCTTTGCCTAGCATAGGAAGCAACTGGTGAAGAGTCAGCATCTTGAATTTTGGAATCACCAACAAGGTGTTTAGAGTAGACAGGTCCAGGATAGGACACCATGAATTGTCTTTTCTGGGTACCAGGAAAAGTCCGGAGTAAAAACCTTGTCCCTTTTCCTCTTCTGGTACCAATTGAATAGCCCCTGTGCTTAAGATCGAAAGTACTTGCTTTTGGGCCTCTGCTCACTGATTTGGGGTTAGATCTGGCCACCCGCTTGGTGTTGGTAACGTGTGGAAGTGAAATCTGTATCCTTGGGACTCTATTTAATACCTATTTGTCCTGGGTAATGAGTTCCCAGTTCTTTGCATGAAGAGCAATCTTTTCCCCCCAAAGGGGCGGTCAGTTGGGAAGTGCTTGGAAGTTTTAAAAATAAGTCATTGAGACAGTTTACCATAGGGGGTATTTTTATTACTCACAGATTTGGAAGAAGGGGCCCCCCACTGCTTAGTCCTGTGCGTACCCTGGGACTGAAGCCTGGGTGCTCTGCTGGATCTGGGTTTGGACTGAGAAGGTCTGGAAGAGGCAGGAAAGGACCAGTTCTTAGATGGCCAATACCTACTAAACCTTGGAGGTTGTACTTGTAAGAAATCTCTAACAGTTTGCATAGATTTAGCTTTTTCCTCCATCTTTTTAAGAACTTCTGCCTTGTTGCCAAACAGGTGGTCCTGATTTAAGGGAGCATCCAGTAATTTTGCTTTAACATGATCTGGCAAGGACTGCTCCTTAAGCCAAGCATACCTTCTAAGTACAGACCCAGTTACAGCAGCCCTGCAAGATGCCTCTAGTGAATCAAAACCACATTGCAAAGTATGCTTACCAACTGGTTCAGCTGAATGCAGTAAATCCTTATTTTCAGCACAATCGGGAATCAACATCATGTTCTGTTTAAGCAATCCAGTAATATGCTGCTGATACTTTAACATATGAAACTGGCAGTTTAAGGCCCTAATGGCCAAAGTTGCAAAAGTGTATACCTTCTTACCCCATCTGTCCAGTGCCCTGGAGTCTCTATCAGAGGGGGTAGGATTTTTGGCAGTAGTAGCTTTAATGCCCTTGGGTCCCTGTAAAATGGTCTCAGGATTCGCAGTAGGATTTTTAAAAAGGAACTTGTGAGAGTCAGGGACCCTGTAATATCTATCAGGGTTTCTGGGAGCAGGAGGTAAAGAGTCAGGGGCCAAGCTAGATTCCAAAAAGGCATCAACAATGTCTAGTATAGGAGGTATGGCTAAAGGCCTGTGCTGAGGCAGGAGTAAGAAATCCCTAAGCCTCTTTTTAGAATCAGAGAAATCCTGTCTTTCCCAGTGAAAATGTTCCCTGAGGGTATGCAAGGTTTCACCAAATGAAAAATCCTCTGGGGGGGGGGGATGCAAAGGGAATAGAATCCTCAGCATCAGAATCCTCATAGGTAGATAAGGGTAAATCCTGGTCATCCGAGGAAACAGAAAATTCAGAATCCTGGTTAGAAGTATCCTAAGCAAACGCAGTCCTAGATCTCTTAGAGGGGGAAGGTTGGCTTCCCCTAATTAAAGTAATAAGGTCTTCAGCCATTCTTATCATTTGCTTTTTAGGCATAGAGGCCTGGCCATGCGGTCTGGGCGTCAGTTTTCTAGGCATGGTTTGAGTTTTAGGCCTTGAAGAAGAAGATGGCATCGGTTTAATACGCAAGTCAGTAGGCCAGAATACACCCTCAGAAGCCGGTGCCTGCACAGCGGCTCCAGACCCATCCAAGATAGAGACATCCGCAGGTTCCACAATTGAAGCATCTCGCGGCATACCAGACTCCGAATGGGTCACAGTAGAGGCCTGCAAATCTGAAGTAGCAGGTATCGGGCTGCAAAAGTGCCTCACTGAGTACCGGCGAACTGGTGACTGGCTTAGGAGAAGCTTCGTTGACAGCTTTGGTCCTCGGCAGCCTGTCTCTGTCTTTCCGTTTTTTTGGAATGTCAGTAGTTTGATGGCTTACCAAAGACACATCGGGATATTTGAAATGAGCACCAAAATATTTAGAAGAGTAAATATATCGACAATGGAATAGTTTGTGGTTTAAATAAGGCACAAAACCAACAGCGAGGTACGTCGTGGTCAGGGCCTAGGCAAGGAAATACAGTACGAATGAAAATCTTTATGAGGTATTTGCTTTCCACAAGTAATGCAATTATTTACTTTTACTGACATCGGTTAAGAGCAAGAAAAAGTTTCCCCAACAGGGTACTTAGCTTTTAGTTGAAGACTTCGGTTCTGAAACTCGAAAACGAAAATTTCAGGAGTCGCCTGACCGGCACTTTGCGAACTGCTTCTGCTTCGGGCACCACACGGCAAGAAAGACTGATGTAATGATGTTGACTGCATGTTTTACACCCCTGACAACCTGCCGTCATTGAAGATGAGATAGCAACCGACGCAGGACCCAAGACTTTGTTAGTCAGGCCAACTGAGGGCTACTGCAAGCAGATAACCCAAATGTAATGACTGCAACAGTGAAACACGAAGAACATCTTCAGGCTTCTGCTGGGGGACCATGATACGGTCTCCCTACTGATTTCTTCCACCCCCAGGATGTAAAGCTGTCCCTTGGCAGTCAATTCCCCCTATCTCCCCATGCAGTCCTGTGGCACTTGGGCTGAGGTCGTCAATGATTCAGGCAGATTCAGACTCCAATGAGCAGTAGCCCCACAGTTAATTCAGAGAGGTTTAAATAAAAGGCCTGGCATCCCATAGGAGGATCACATTTATTCACTATTACTACTATTCGTTATTACAGTCCATGTCCACAGGAGGCTGGGGAGAAGCTTTCTAGAGACACTTAAGTAGCAGCAAATAATGGTCCTTGCTTGGCGCCATGACTAAATGAGAGAATGCTGCAATTTCTTCAATGATGCTAATATAGATAGAAACTGGGGGAAGGGATTAGTGTCAAATACTTGATTTAGATTTTAAAAATGCTAAGACATGATCTGCTAAGTGCGTGTTAATGCAATAGGCAAGAAATTAGAACTTACCCATGGAAAAGAGTTTCATACCTCTCAACCTGCAAACACTGAAAAACAGGAACATCTGGCTAAAAATCTGAATATCTAATTAGTATAAAATTTGAATACCAAATAACACAACTCTTACTGATTGCAGTAGGAATGTGGCATAGTACACAGAATGACAAAAATGATGGAAAATTTAAAATCTAATGCATGTTATCAAGGAGACAGAGTAAAATCTGTAGACATTAATGAACTGCATCACAAAATTCTACCACACAGTCTTTTTTTTGCTTTATAAAACGGGACTTCTAAGAGGTGTCCTCCTCCTTTAATTGTTTTTCCCACTGGTATGTCGGTCATGTAGTTCAACTTTCTGTATACTAGACTGCTTCAAAAATCACGTGATGAGGGGGATTCAGAAAATTGTGTGAAGGGACATATATCCAAAAATAAGGACATCCTAAAATCAGACCTGAAAATAAGAGCGCTATTCCAAAATAGGAATAGTTGAGAGTTTTGAGAGAAATATTTTCTGTATTTGGCACTAAAAATGCTTTTCTTTCTTATCAGTGCAGCTTAGCATACTTACCTGACCTCCTCATTATGCTCCATTTTACCTGAATGGCTAGTGGCCAGGAATTTTGGATGACAGCCCACTGGAAAATATTGGACAGAGTAAGTGGAGAAACAGCAACTCAGATCACTGGGCATATCTTTCAGGTTTGAGATATTTTTTTTAATGAAAGCAATTTTGGTGAATCCTTTGGTGAGATCATTCACTTTCCAAATAGAGAGAATGTTCTAAGTCATATAATTTCCAGTTCTCAGACCAGATGTCTGTCAGTCTAAGGGTTTCTGGTATTGTAAACAGTAGCCTTGGTGCACATGGTCCAGCCTTGAAACATTTCCTGACCAATCTTCAGAACATGCTAGAAAAAAGAACCTATAACAGCTTCTGATTACACTGTCTGTGATGTCACAAATTGTAAAATAATACTTACAGGTACTCCAGGTTTTCCGGTGATGCCAGGGATGCCTGGTTCTCCTTGGAAACCCATAGGACCTGGATGACCTGGTAGTCCTCGTATGCCGATAACACCACTCGGTCCCATAATACCTTTTGGACCACTCTCTCCTCTACCACCAGGCTAAATACAGAGCAGAAAGATGTGTCATAGTTCATGAATAGGCAACTTTCATGCTGATGCGTGTTTACCCTGATACACACACACACACACACACACACACACACACACACGCACACGTATTAATTTCTGTTATGTGTACACATTTGCTTCATTTATTAACAAAACAGAAAAACTACAAAATCAGGGGTAAGTTTTAGGGTTCATTCTTCAGTAGAATCACAACATGAACCTAGAATGAGTGTGTTATATAATTACTTCGTTTAAGTGTTTGTTGTGTGTAAATTTTCTCACTACACTTGCAGTGAACCATTCCCATATACAATCATCTTTACTCCTTAATTCTTACTGATGCTCATAAAAGAGGAACCAAAGTCGGTGACTTTTATGATGGTTTCACAACTGATGCAACTTTCTTTTTGTCAAATATCAGTCTCAGTTCAAGGGAGGTGATGCAAACAAGGTTCCAGTTAGCAGTATGACATTTATTTAAACAACAATAAACAAGATATGAGACTGGTTCAATATAATCATGGGTTTTATCCAATCATTTTAGAATATGCTAATATAATAAATATTTGTGCCCTGAACCTATGTTGACCAATTTGAAATAAACATATGGCTGTATGTATATATTTCTCCACTGTACACTAAAATCCTTTGGTGTACTTGGTCTGTCTGTTTCCCAGTATAGTTCTTAAAATAAGAAGACATGTCTCCTTGTAATGTCACAAAGATGGCAGTAATGCAGGAGGAAATCTTTACTAGAACTCTTGTAAAATAAAATTTTGTGTTATCTGTAGGGATAGCACTGATAACATCCAAAATAAGATTGCAGCCAAGAGGATTTCAGTATGTCCTATTGCCGCATTAGTGCATTATAACGGGGGTGATACGGGTGACTGCCTAGGTATTGTAGTACTAATGAGGTCGATAGTCAGCACAGCAGTAGGGCACTGTAGCTGCAACTGCTTTGACTTGGGGGGTGCCATAATTTATTTTATTTCATTTTAAGTATAGAAATGTTCCATGTCTTAAAAAAAAAAAAAAAAAAAACAGATAATTACACAGCCCACAACACCCCTATTCAAAGCAGCTGTGATGCCCTGTGGGGGACATTCACCTGATCCATCAGTTTGCAAACTTTCTACTCTTTGCCATCCCATAATACACTTGATTCATGGGATGTCTAGAAGCAGA
Organism: Protopterus annectens; assembly: GCF_019279795.1. Taxonomy (NCBI): domain Eukaryota; kingdom Metazoa; phylum Chordata; order Ceratodontiformes; family Protopteridae; genus Protopterus; species Protopterus annectens. Next base: position 1,348,831,902 of record NC_056746.1, on the reverse strand, counting down.
AAACATTCAAATATTAAACAGTAATGTGAAGATCTCCAACACCAAATAGGCTGTTGCGATCAGAGATCATAATCCCCCATATAATATATGGACTGTGCTGCTTGCATTGTGAAATTAGGAAAAAGACAATCTTGTAATGCATCTCTCTGATGTCCAAGATTTATATAATAAATGTTGTTATGCAGCTTTCAGAGCTGTTATGCTCTAGGCGTGTACTATATACACAGTATCTACCACAGAACAGTGCTGGGAACTATTAACAGGTTTCAGATATGTAAAACACTTCACACTGCCACACAAAAAGGCAAGCAGAAGTGTTCCATGACTTTTAAAGCTGTTAGTCCGTCAGAGATACGGCTGCTGTATGTATGAAAGTGCTAAGTTAACAAGGATTTCAAAGTCATAAAGCACTACATGCTTCCACTCCTTTTGTCTAACTAGTAGTACGTCACAGCAACTGAAGCTACAAGCACTATAAAGATTTTGGATTGGGTTTCTCCAAATATAACTACCTGTTATGCATTCTCAACTTCTCCAAATATAACTACCTGTTAAGCATTCTCAACGTGAACGTCAAGACTTGCCCCTTGTGTTTCACTTTGCTGTGTCCTCAGGGTAAATTTCTTGGCATCCATACCGCGCACATAGGGAATGTTGATTATGATTAGAAATGTGATCATAATTGTCTATGTCATGAGTTCAAGGAAAGGGACATTGAGAAATTCATTTCGAGTGAAACTAAGCTCGACTGGCAGATCTTGCCATTCATTTGAAGATAATATACCGACATCCCTCATGCAAGGCATGAAATGGTCCTCAGACCAGCATGATGCTGCATGAGAGAAACTATCACACTGCATTCTGAGCTGAACTCAGTACCTTTCTTTTTGTTTTGGAGACTGCAGCCCTAGATGAGTGCAACAGTCCTCATGTAGCCGTCACGGTCTCACAGCTATCTGGCCTCAGGCTACCCCTGGTATTGCATAATTCTGGGTAAGCGGAGTTTATACACTGCATTCCCAACTGCACTGACTATTTATCCTTTTTTTTTTGGATGTTGCAATCCTCAGCTAAGTGTAACAGCCCTCATGAAGCTTTCATAGTCTAACACTTGCATCTCTTATGCTTCAAGCAGCTCCCTAAACAGTACAATTCTGGTTCAAAACAGCCACTGCACCACATCCATAACTGCACTGACTATTCTTACTTGTTTTCAAGATTCTAGCCCTCAGCTGAGTGCAACAGTCCAGATGCAGATGATGATGGTATTGTCTCGATCCCATGGCCCTTGTGCCTCAAGTATCCCATAAAACAGCACAGGACAGTGCAGTGGTTGCGTTGTCACCTCACAGCAAGAGGTTTTCCAGTTCGATTCTTGGCTGGGGTGCCTTCTGCCTCCCTGCATTCGTATGGGTTTCTACCGGGTGCTCCGGTTTCCTCCCACATTTACAAAGACATACTTCTGGAGCATTTCTCCCTGGGCCTCCATGGAAAATTGGCTTTGTTCCATGTCGGACTTTCCTGTTTAACAAATGTTAAAAATAAATAATTCTGGGTGAAGGGGGCTTTTACACTGCATTCCTAGCTGCTGTGACTACCCTTCTTTTTGTTTTGCAGCTAATGATGTAGTCTTTGTCATTATTTGAGTTTCATACCTCTGAGTGGTACCTCACGGTCTATGTAAATACATGAAGCTTTAGATGCTTCAATGCACTACGAGATACAAAACAGAGAGAAAAAAAAGTGTAGGACTATAAAGTCTTTTACAGCTTTGAGAGCTGTAATACACTTAGAACTGTCTCCCAGAAAAAGGCTAGAAATGAAGTGCATCTGATTACGTAACAGATTTAAAAGCTGTAATCCACTTCACACTGCTACACAGAAGTGTGGCAGTCGAAGGTGTATCACACCTTTTAAAAGCATGCTCTACTGAACAACTAGAATTTATCAGAACTAAAAGATGCTTAAAAAACTTAACCACTTTTCTTCTATTAGAAAGGTACTTGACAAGTTTGTCGTCTTCTCCATTTGGGACATATTGCACTCCATGTATACAATGACCTTTTCTCTTTATTTACTTGATTAAAGCATAATTGTGTTGATGTGTTAAACTACAAATTAAATGATAATCACATTTCTTCAAACCCTGATTTCTTCTGTAGTTAGTCTGACCCTGTGAAATGAATGCCATATGTTTTTGTGCAGCTTGGTCTCGCGCCTTATGTAATTTATCACTGCAACCTCAATGTTAAGTACATGGCCCAATAAGAAATTGCTTTTTTCTGCACTGTTTGCAAGACCAGTTGTCTAAAAAAAAAAAATAGCATATTAAGAGTATCTAGGATAAATATGCTTCTAGTTGCTTTTACCACTATAAAGTGCCAGTTTCCAACTGGCATCACTTTGTTGTTTTCAGTGTTCTTCTGTGCAGTTAGTTTTTTTCTTTTTCCTTACTTGCTCAACTGGTTTATAGACCACCTCTTTCTATATGTTTAACCTCCATTTTTGGTTCCAGTTTATTATCTCACATTCCCACATTATATTCCCTCCCAGGCTCTCTTACCCACATATCAGCTTTCATTTTGTGTCACCCCTTGTCATGTGCCTTGTGAATATACATAGGAGCCTAGTGCGCCTACCTGTTCCAGTGTTATAATTATATCACAGGAGCCAAGTACTCCTACCTGTCCCACTGTTATAATTATAACACAGGAGCCAAGTGTGCCTACCTGTCCCACTGTTATAATTATAACACAGGAGCCAAGTGTGCCTACCTGCCCCACTGTTATAATTATAACACAGGAGCCAACAGCGCCTGCCTGTCCCATTGTTATAATTGTATCACAGGAGCCAAGTGTGCCTACCTGTCCACTGTTATAATTATATCACAGGAGCCAAGTACTCCTACCTGTCCCACTGTTATAATTATAACACAGGAGCCAAGTGTGCCTACCTGTCCCACTGTTATAATTATAACACAGGAGCCAAGTGTGCCTACCTGCCCCACTGTTATAATTATAACACAGGAGCCAAGAGCGCCTGCCTGTCCCATTGTTATAATTGTATCACAGGAGCCAAGTGTGCCTACCTGCCCCATTGTTATAATTATTTCACAGGACCCATGTGCACCTACCTGTCCCACTGTTATAATTATATCACAGGAGCCAAGTGTGCCTACCTGCCCCACTGTTATAATTATAACACAGGAGCCAAGTGCCCCTACCTGTCCCACTGTTATAATTATATCACAGGAGCCAAGTGCCCCTACTTGTTCCAGTTATAATTATATCAAACCCTTGTTATAGTCACAATCTGAGTCAGACTGCAATGGCTTAGTCACACACAGACTTCATCATATAAATTCCCTCTTAAGAAGTTCACCTCCACCACTTCGTCCTTTAATTACATGGAGTTTTGGCTGCTTATTTACGCAGACGTTACAGTAGTTAACTATTTTTAATCCTCTAACTGGTGAGCTAGAATTGGCTATGTAATTACAACTGACCAGTCATAGTTGTACAGTTGTATTTCTTCCGTATTGTAGTCCATTCTGTAGTCCAAACCTATTTCAGTCCTTATTAAGATCATACGGAGTACATTCGAAAGCTGAGCATGGGAAGATAGCGATTTGGCTTGGTACGCTACAAAATGCAAGTGTGATAGCTAATGCCAAACTCCTGATCTTTTATTCTATAGTGTGATGTTTTAATGAGCAGGCCTCTTAGTTCAAGGATTATACATATCTATCTGTATATATATCAGCATCGTATAAATTCACCACTGTTACTAAATGCGCAGACACAGGTATACAAACTGAATGACTGTCGGCACTGAGTCAGAGTTAGGATAATGAATTTCAAACATCCTATAGATATCGGATTTGTATTTGAGTTCTTCAGGTTGCATGAGCACTGAGTCAGAGTTAGGATAATGAATTTCAAACATCCTATAGATATCGGATTTGTATTTGAGTTCTTCAGGTTGCATGAGCACTGAGTCAGAGTTAGGATAATGAATTTCAAACATCCTATAGATATCGGATTTGTATTTGAGCTCTTCAGGTTGCATGAGCACTGAGTCAGAGTTAGGATAATGAATTTCAAACATCCTATAGATATCGGATTTGTATTTGAGTTCTTCAGGTCGCATGAGCACTGAGTCAGAGTTAGGATAATGAATTTCAAACATCCTATAGATATCGGATTTGTATTTGAGTTCTTCAGGTTGCATGAGCACTGAGTCAGAGTTAGGATAATGAATTTCAAACATCCTATAGATATCGGATTTGTATTTGAGTTCTTCAGGTTGCATGAGCACTGAGTCAGAGTTAGGATAATGAATTTCAAACATCCTATAGATATCGGATTTGTATTTGACTTCTTCAGGTTGCATGAGCACTGAGTCAGAGTTAGGATAATGAATTTCAAACATCCTATAGATATCGGATTTGTATTTGACTTCTTCAGGTTGCATGAGCACTGAGTCAGAGTTAGGATAATGAATTTCAAACATCCTATAGATATCGGATTTGTATTTGACTTCTTCAGGTTGCATGAGCACTGAGTCAGAGTTAGGATAATGAATTTCAAACATCCTATAGATATCGGATTTGTATTTGACTTCTTCAGGTTGCATGAGCACTGAGTCAGAGTTAGGATAATGAATTTCAAACATCCTATAGATATCGGATTTGTATTTGAGTTCTTCAGGTTGCATGAGCACTGAGTCAGAGTTAGGATAATGAATTTCAAACATCCTATAGATATCGGATTTGTATTTGACTTCTTCAGGTTGCATGATTACCTTTATTACCGTCTCCCAAGAAATAAACGTCATTGTATCAACATGATTACCTTTATTACCGTCTCCCTAGAAATAAACGTCATTGTATCAAGCTTTATTACCGTCTCCCTAGAAATAAACGTCATTGTATTAAGCTTTATTACCGTCTCCCTAGAAATAAACGTCATTGTATCAAGCTTAATAAAGCCAGTTGGCTACCTGTCCAACAACATGCCAAACTGCTTCTTGGATCCCAACTCAACAAGCTCCTCAAAGAACGCTTGTGTGCTTCCCACCAACCTTTTTAGACAATCCTCCAGTTACAATCTAAGAAGCTTTAACTGTTCTGGTCCACTTCTTCGATGTCCTAGAACCCGATGTCATTGCAGTAACCATGCCTTCTCCATCCCAGGCCCCAAACTTTGGGAATCCCTCCTTAAAATTTTAAAACATACCTCGTACCTATCATTCTGTGCTCAACTTAAAAATCATCTCAAGTCCAAGTCAGTTTGCAAATCCTTTCCCTCTGGACACACTACCTAGTTTCTGTGCGCCCTTACCTAACTTTTGCTATAGTTTATACTGTGTGTTACGTCCCGTCACTGTTTCAGTCTCTTCTTCCCTCATTACTCTAACCACGCCTTCTTATTATCTCATGCACTGTGTACTTTAGTATAAGCACTGGGCTTCGGGCCAGTTATTCTACATTAAGAAGGTTTGTGGTCTGCACTCTTGCGGGAGGAGAGGCTGGATTCTGCCCTTCTGAGCTGGGAATTTCTGGTCACAGGTTTATTGTGCCTGCTTATTTGAACTGTTTCTTTCTGAAACTGGTGCACTTTGTTGCTGTAGCATAGACCAGATTCAGGCCTGCTGAATCTAGCTTTGTTTGTATAACTTGAGCACTGATCCAGGCCATCTTTTTTTTTGGGGAAGGTTCCCCTGCACCCTAGTGGCAGGAGTGTGCAGTTAGAACTTGTCTGATTGAAGACTGCTGGAACAGGGCTGAGTTTTGAGCTTTTTTCTGGTTAATTGGGTAACTTGTTTAAATCCGTTTGTTCGTTTTCTATTGTTTTATTTATATATATATATATATATATATATATATATATATAAATTGCACTTTATTCATCTGCTTTTACTGCATTTGTGTTAGGGGCATTGACTACAACTCTGGTCTGAGATATATAACCATAAGTATCCTTTTCTGTGCATTTAAAGTGTTTTTTGATTGTATCTGCTTTATTTTCTGAAAAAATATATATGTATATACTGTTTCCCGCCTTTCTAAGCTAGTATAGTCCAGTTTTCAGGTTAGTGCTGAATTCAGGGCTGTGTTACAAGTCTCTGCCCATACCTTACTTACTCTTTCATTTCCCTGCTATAAAAAATGCATTTGCCCAGTTTTGCATGCCGGGCAGCACCAGTTAGCTAGGGTGCAACTATTCCCAGCTCCACAAAGTCTCCTCTTCAATTTTTCCCTTGGAACTAGGCAACTTTCAACATAAGCACTCAAACCATTCATTTCTCAGCCCGGCACTTGCTCAAAACTCATAGCAAGCACTTATAAACCATAGCAGTAGACCTGCCTATACTGTACAGAAGGACAAGGCTCTCTGTTTGACCTTACCAGCCAATCAGTAAAACAGTTCACTGTACTTATCCAGCCATGTCCAAAGGGCAGTTTCAAGTGTACTTTCCAGTCCATCTGGTGAATCTGGGCATTCTGAGGCAATGTTACAACTGCCTCATGTACACAGGCAACCCTCTCCTCCTACCACCAAACACTAATACATGCGAGAGATGCAATTATACAGCCAAACTGGAGGCTAAGCTCTCTCAACCCAAGACTGGATCAAGCAGTCAAGAGGAGAAGGGAAATACTTGTATCACACTACCAGTCTCACATAGACCCATTAAACCAGCACCGGCAAAAAACACACATAAATACATGAAAACATACTTGGAGGCTCTAAATAAAAATCTGCAAAAGCAACAGAGACCTCCTAAGCAGACATCTAAGCAACCTCCACCCCCCAGCACAAACAATGAAACACATACTTCACAAAACCAGTGTGCCACACAATCGCAGCACTTAAGGCAAAATAACATACCCAACACACTAGTAATAGATGACTCTATAGTCAGGCACACTGACATCCCACTCACTAGGCTGACCAAGGAGAAGGTCACTGTTAGCTGCCTGTCGAGTGCCAGGATCTGCCACATAACACAAGCACTCAGGTCACTCCAGAACAAGTACAAATACGACTCTGTCATTGTCCATGTTGGTGTGAAATGACCTGAGCCCATGCCTCCCTGGACTACATGAAAAGAGACATGGAAGAGCTCTCTGATCACATAGCCCAGGCCGGTATGACCTTGACCCTGAGTAGCATCCTGCCCTCACCAAGAATGATACCACGGTATAAAGAAAAAAATTATCAATTTCAGCAATTGGGTACATTTCTGGTGTCATTCAAAAGGGATCCAGTGTCTGTCCGCCTGGGATGACATGCTCGATAAGCCACGCTGCTTCGTTAGAGACAGCTTGCAACTGTCACCCCTAGGCTTTCGAATACTGGCCAAGGCTCTTGCCACCCCCATAGTGCCTTTTTTAGGCAAGGCTCAAAAGACAAACTCACCGCCATAAATAGCACAAGTAACAAAAAACTGAGGGTAATGCTACTCCATGCCAGAAGTGTAAACCTCAAAATGCACGCACTCGAGGCACTCCCTAGTATGGAAAAAACTGATATATGTGCAGTAACAGAAGCCTGGTTTAAGGCTCCAGAGAGCACCCCAGCACTACTAGGCTACAACTCATACCATACATTTCGGCCACAGAACCCGGACCGAAATACAAAAGGCGGGGGCGTATCCATATTCATCAAGGATACCCACACCTCCAGGTTAGTGGCACAGCACGATGCTTCAGAGATCATCCACGTGCAACTAACAACAGGCAAAACTGCAATTCAAATTGTAGCTTGTTACAGATCACCCACCATGTCCCAGGACCCCCATTCTGCATTTCTGGAAACACTGGGAAACAAAGGTCCTACCAAACACCCTAATATTGGGTGATTTCAATTACTCAAACATTAACTGGGAGAACTACTCAAGTACTAACTCCCTTGCCCAATATTTCCTAGAATTTATAAACTCAAATTCCCTGGATCAACTGGTCAACACTTCCACCAGAGGTGACAACATATTGGACCTGATCATCACCAACATGTGTGACCGGTGTTCCACACCAGAGGTCAAACCCTCTCTGGTTAGATCTGACCATAAACAAACCACTCTGGATATCCACATTCCACCCCCACCGCTGTTCAAGGAAACCACTGTGAAAAACTTTTCAAAAGCAAACTTCACGTTACTTAAGACCGAAGTGGAAAGTTTCAAAGCTCCCATGCTAAAGGATAACACTATCCAAGCTCCAAAATCCTTTACTAATACATTCTACGGGCACCTACAAGAATGCATGGATCATGCTATCCCAAGCAAAACAAAGACTCACTCCTCCAAGAAAAGGAAACCAGTCTGGTGAACCCCTGCCATAAACAAGCTATACAATAGAAGGAGGAAACTAGTGCAGAAAAGAGTAAAATCCCAAGAAGGGAAGACATCCCTGATCAGTGTCAGCAAGAAACTACGATCCCTCATAAAATCATCTAAGGCTAGCTTCAAAAGAAAAACTGCCAAGGACTCCAAAGATAACCACAAGGCATTCTTTAGCTATGTCAAGAATCTAAGTGACAATGCTCAGATCTGCTCAAAGTTAGTGCAGAATGGCACAAAATACACTGAACCGACCAATATCGCCAACATCCTGGCAGACAGGTTCAGTGCAAACTTCACCCCCCCTCACCCCCAAAAGGGCCCATAACCATACCAGAAGAATGTAGAGCCCCTGAAATCACAGACAGGTTAAAACAGCCCTTTTCAAAGCCAAAAACACAGCATCAATGGGACTGGATGGTGTCCCAGGCTGCATCCTACACGAGCTCAAAAACGAACTAACCCCTCTCCTAAACACACTGTTCAAACTCAGCCTCTCCACAGGCTACGTACCCATAGACTGGCACACAGCAACGGTTATTCCGCTCCATAAAGGTGGAGCCACAGCAGACCCTGGGAACTATCGCCCTATAAGCCTGACTAGCTTGGTCTTCAAGACTATGGAGCGCATCAACATAGATCTCATTAACAGAGACATTGGGAACCTCCAAACACTGGACCCTACCCAGTTCAGCTTTATTAAGGGCAAGATCATGCCTCCTAAACCTGGTGGACTTCTTTGAGATAGTTACCAAGGCTATAGACGAGGGAAAGGTGGTACACAAAGCCTACCTAGACCTCGCAAAGGCCCTCGACACCATTCCCCATTCTGGTATTATAGACAAGCTCACCAGCCTGAACATAAACCCCTATGTCACAAGATGGGTTGCCAACTGGCTCACGGACAGAACCCACATGGTGAGAGTTGCGGGAGCTAGGTCCAACTCTAAACCAGTTACAAGTGGCATTCCCCAGGGCTCAGTCCTAGGACCCCTCCTGTTCGGCATATACTTCTCAGAGGTACAGGCAAGCACAGGAGGACCATGGCTGACCATGTTCACAGATGACTGCAAACTAGGGGCTATAATTGACTCTCTGGCTGACACAGGCATCCTCCAAAAGGGTCTCACTGAGACGGATACCTGGTGTCAAAATCATGGCCTCAAGCTACATGCCAAAAAGTGCATAGTCATCCCCTTTGGAAAAAACAAATTACCCACAAACTACCACATAGGTGGCAGTCCCCTAAATATGGAAGACGTAATAAGGGATCTGGGGACCCAAGTAGATATAATCACATTGCCAAAGTGGTTAGAAAATCCTTCTATGTGGCCCACCTAATCACAAAAGGGTTTGCATCTAGATCAAATGAGGTCATTGTGCCCCTCTACTCATTATTCATTAGACCCATCATAGAGTACAACGCCCCATTTGGGATGTACCTTACAAGACACCTGCAACAGCTGGAAAGACCACAGAAGTACCTCACCAAGAGGATCACTGGCCTCAAACAGATGCCCTATGCAGCTCGACTGAAGAAACTCCAGCTGTACTTGGTTGCATACCGCCTACTCAGAGGTGATCTCTGCCTGACATACAAGGCCATGTCCAACCTAGAATTGATGGACATGGTCCACCTAAGGAAAACCATATCCCTGCGAGCCACACGCTCTAGGGATCTAAACCTCACCACAACAATAACTAGGACGTGCTGGAGGGATAGATTCCTGTCCCAGAGACTTCCCATGCTCTGGAACACGATTCCAATCTACATTAGGCAGAGCTCCTCGCTAACACTCTTCAAGAGAAACCTTGACCAGTGGATGGGAAACAAAGTTTACCCCAGGGATCACTTCAGTGGCTCTGCTGGACACAGGCACAGGGAACTAATCTAAGGGGGCAGCGAAAGCCAACACACTCTGGCTAGGCTTATAAATGCCTTCGGGCAGATAGCCTAGTACCTACTATGAACCTATTATTACTGTTACTGATTCATTATTGTCAGCACACATCACTGTTTATATTCGTAATACTGCCTGTCATCTTGTTTGTCTGCTGTCGTTTATATTTGTCCAGGCTGAGAATGAAATAAGTCAATTTGGGTCACTGTTCTACCCCAGTTACCAAACTGAACGAATGAGTGAATAAATAAATTAAACAATGTGTTTCTTGTAAGCAGATGTCGTCTTCACATTATTAACTGCTTTTGTGTTTTCCCTGAAACTGGCACTTGCCTGGAAGTCTTCATCTATTACGTTATCACTGTGGAAAAAAAAAATCAGTGTATTGTTCAACAGATTTGCCAACATACCTCTCCTTTCTGTCCAACTGTTCCTGGTGATCCCTAGAGGCAAACAAAGGTGAATCATGAAATATGTTTGGAAGTTTTTGTTTCAATAAAAATGTAGTAACATCACAGTAAATACCCATGTTTTAGAAAATCCCACATTACTGAAGACTACAAAAGAAAAGTAAAATATTTAATTATTCAGAAAGCATACGATATTGTACACATTCCTAAAACAATAATCCAATGAACATTCAAACTAATTTCCAGATCATCAAGCTAGAATCTCTTAATGGGAATATACAGAGGGCAAACATGAATTAAATGAAATGGGAAAGTAGAATTTTTCCTCTCATTGCCTGAAGATTTTAAGCCATATTGAGCAGCCCATTTCTCTGCTGGGAGAAGATTTTTTTTCTTTAACAAATCCATTCCTAGAATGCTCTTAGTGTTTCAGCAGATGGTCTGTTTTGGATTATAACTCCACCTTGACTATCTAACTTGTTTCTGCTCATTAAGGAATTTACAGAATCCGTGGGACTGTGGGCATATGTGGCTTGCCCTTGTTTTCATTTTGCACACATCAGCACAGCATACGTTAAATCATGTTTGTAATTTGAGATAGAAATAAACTTCACAGCACTCCATTGCAACCAACAACCTTAGCTTGGTGGTAATGTATTCTCCTGTTTGGAAAAGTAAGGCACAGAATGAAATAATGTATACTGGAACCTTAAAAAGGAGAAATGGAGAGGTACAGAAGTGTGAAAATTGATGCTGTTTATTTAAGAGAAGGTTGCCACATGTAGTATCCCCTACATCTAAAGTGCAGGAGTCAGAAAAGGCAATATACATGCTGCGTGACACACACACTCCCCGGCCACATACATGCTGCCTGACACACATTCTCCTGCCACATACTGTACATACCCACCTGATGCATACTTCCCAGCCACATGCATGCCGCCCGGCGCACATTCCCCAGCCACATGCATGCCGCCCGGCGCACATTCACCAGCCACATGCATGCCGCCCGGCGCACATTCACCAGCCACATGCATGCCGCCCGGCGCACATTCACCAGCCACATGCATGCCGCCCGGTGCACATTCCCCAGCCACATGCATGGCACACATTCCCCAGCCACATGCATGCCGCCCGGCGCACATTCCCCAGCCACATGCATGCCGCCCGGCGCACATTCCCCAGCCACATGCATGCCGCCCGGCGCACATTCCCCAGCCACATGCATGCCGCCCGGCGGACATTCCCCATGCACATGTATGCCGCCCGGCGCACATTCCCCAGCCACATGCATGCCGCCCGGCGCACATTCCCCAGCCACATGCATGCCGCCCGGTGCACATTCCCTAGCCATATACATACTGCGTGACACACATTCCCCAGCTGAATGGAAAAATACATACTAACAAGGAAGGAAGGAACTGTAGTGATCCTTGTAGGCTAATTTGTTAAAGACTCAACCACTGACAAGAAAGGGTCTCATAATCAGAAATATCAGTAAAATAAAACAAGTGGAGAATTAAAAAAGCCTACAGCTGGTAGATATTTGAAACCAGCTTAAAAAGCATCAAGATACTCCCTAGAATTGCGTAGTAGCTACTGCCAGAACTCTGTATCTGCTATGTGCTGCATTTTACTGGTACTACAGTTTTTAGTATAAAAGTAATGTGGTAAGCTTTCTGGAATAGTTTACATACATACATGCCAACACATTAAAGAAGCAAATCCTGTTGGAATACTGAAGTAAAATCTTCCACACCATAATGTTAATGTGGTTGACAAAGCCATATGTAAACAACAATTCAGAGGGTATTTGATGTGTTATTTTTAGTATGCCCTTGCATATCCTTCCAAAAATGGACACACAAGCAGTCTCCCAATGGTGAACGTCAGCCGCACATAGAGGACATTCTAAGTTTAATATTTTGATTATTTTTTTAATCTTTCTTTAAAAAAAAGTTCCATTTAGGATATTGCTTGGGTGTTCCAACAATTGCTAACTCATCCAAGTGTAGGATGTTTCAGAAAATGTGAGATCCCTGCAAGTAGCCTTTCGAGCAATTTTAGATCCCCACTGCAGGGCTGCATGTACTTGTGATAATAAGTTGGTACCACAGTTTTCTTGTACTACTGATGTGTTACACGTACTTTTGCTAATAAGGTGGTACTACAGTTCTGTCATACTGCTCCTGATGTGTTACATGTACTTGTGATAATACGTTGGTACTACAGTTCTGTCATACTACTCCTGACGTGTTACAAGTTCAAACCTGAACACATCCAGTTGAGAAAATGAAGTGACTGTTACTTCGTTCTGGTTTTGGTACATAAATGCACCCAAAGACAAGGACCACCCTGTCCTTACTCAGATGTGAGTAGTACATGTTTCCTCAAAGACATCTGGAATCAGACTGTACTGGAACGTACTGAGAGCTTCCCTACTTACTGATTCTCCTTTATCGCCTGGAAGTCCGTCGATACCAGCGATACCCTGGAAGAGAAGGAAAGGAGACATGGTTAGTCATGGGGCACTCATAAACAGGTCACAGCTTTTTTCCTTCAGCATCAATCCCCTCAGTTGTATTAGACATTACTACAGGACAGCCTAATTCCTGACCTTTTCTACATAATTCTAAAGGGTTTTAGGGTGGAAGTTTACAAGTGTTTTAATTGTGTGATGCATATCAACATTTCGTAGACAGTATTTTCTTTTCTGAAGTACTTAACTGTAAATGTTAACCAAAATATGTTGGTACATGAAAGCATGCGAACATACAGTCCCTTACCGCATTGCCTTTAGGACCAGAAGCTCCAACTGGACCCTGTAGGAGATCACAAAAAAAAGAGAGAAAAGAATGAGTCCATTGTTGCAGTGATATTTATATTTTCTTCAGCAGTCATTGCACTGAAGTGGTACTGAAATAAAGCCTGCAAAATGCTATTAGTACAGAGCTAATATCAAAAATACAGAATGTAATGGTTAAACAGGAGTTTTGAGATGGAGACCTTCATATTTAATTTGCTTTCTTCTCAAGTGTAGATAAAAAGCAGGGCTTCTCAGTGAATATTTTTTTACTAACCCCCACCCCCAAAAACATATGGAAAGGTATTGTTGGCTTTTGCCAAGACATAAGACTTTGAATTGCACTGATTAAATTCAGTGGTTTGGAAATGTTACTTATCTTTGACTTGCAAAACAAGGGTGTAAAGTGGATACTTTGTGAAAACAAGTTGCTTTTTCATTGTTTGATGGTGACCTTACAGGTGATTATATTACACAGGAAGGGCTGTAAGAGGCACAGCTTCTATATGGGCCTCGCAAAAAGACAGCAGAATGGTCGCTGTTTACCAACAGACCCACAGCAAAAGGCTTTCATAATAACTGAAGCATGTACTGGTACAAATGTCAGAGCAGACGTGAAGCTGCCAGCTTTACTGTTTTAACAGGTTTTGAAAGAAGCCCTAAACGGGACGGATTATGTATGTATTTATTTGAAGCAATCAGGATGTTCTTCAGCGGCTCTATATTAGTGGGTTTCAGTTTCATGTTTTACTCGTCTAATTACACAGATACCAGCAATGCCTCTCATACTCCTGCCTGTTCTACCACAAAACAGACCACGTTAGAATTAATTCAGAGCCTGGTGAACTGTACAGAAAACAACACAAGAAATAGTTTAACAATATACAAGACTGAGCAGTGGACTACACCTGGTACTTCCTCCATGGCAGTTGTGCAGGGAGAGCCTTACAACATGCCCAAACAACCTCATCTGACTCCCCTTAACACAAAGGAGGTGTGACTGCACTGAAAAGTCCTCTTGGATTCTTGACCCTCAATTTGTCTGTCATGGACAGTGACTCCAGATGCCCTTTGAAGGAGCCTTATTTCTGCTGTTTGCAATCTATCATCCTTTAGGTCACTTTAACCACTGGTGAAGACATGGACAGAGATCGACCAATAATTAAAGAGCTCTGTCCCATAGCCACTGCTGCATAAATTGACAGGTCAGCCTCCTGATTCCCCATTAGCCTCACTCATGAATATGACCCCAAGTAACTTAAATGACTACAACAACAACTGTGGTTGGTGTCTCTCACTTATATAGACAAAGCAATCCATTCTTTTCTGAGACAGAACTGTTAACCTTGAAAACAATTCCATACAGTGACTTAAAATGCATTGTGAGACATGAGTCTTCAGTAATACAATCAAACCATAAAACCCAGACTCCATCATAGAGGCACACCTGTCAACCTGGAATCATGAAAACTCTGGACAAAGGCCCATAAAAATAGGCACAACTGGCCAAAATTCTGTTCAGTGATTAACATAAAATGTGCATACATAATTATTTAACCCCACCCACTCCCGTGGAATTGTGGGATACCAACTTTTAAACGCAAACTGAACAGCCAAAAGATGATCATGAAACACAAAATAAACAGAATAGTGTTTTATTTATATTATTTGAACTTGGTGCAAACTGCAAAACGAGCTGGATTTAAACAGAGGAAATCAGCAGACAGGTAGATTTATAGACTGCTTTTTGGCAAATACAATCAGTTCTTTCAAAGCAGAGAAGTGTAGTGATTAATTAAATTCAAATATAACTGTAATACCTTAGAATATACAGATTTAGCTAACACTAGGAATACATTCAAAATAATTTCTACAAATATCATCATTATGAAACAATATTTTGTATGGAAAAAGTTTAAACATTTATTACAGAACTATCCATAAAAACATTACCTTTGAAACGCTTACATTTAGGCTCTTGTACTAACATAGCTTTTAGCTATTTTTTAAAAATTGTATTATTCTGTCTAATTTTCTGAGATACAGTTCTACAAGAAAATGTTTTTTCAGTAGTTTAGACTCCATGTTGTCTCTAAATGAATACGAGATAAATTTAAATATAAACTTACTTTGCAAAGGTGCACAGTAACTCTCATATAAAAGTTTACAAGTCAGACATTTCCACAAGAAAATGTCCCCTGTAGTAAATGGTACCAGTGATGTTTACTGGGAAGGGAGACGATGCACCTCAGGGTTTTGTTTATGGTGAAGTGCAGTATGTGGGTTTTGTGGTAAAAGTAGGGCATTTAACAATGGGCAATATTCTAATCTTAGCAAACGAATATTATAGTTTGCTAGGACCTCCAAAAGTCATTCTCCACAGCCTACTGATCAGTAGAGTAGCTAAAGTGTGTGCTGCTCGGGGATGTCTGAGTTTGAATCCCCTCCCCCCTCACAAAATCATGGTCAAATGGGCGCCTCCCCCATAAACAGCCCTCCCCCTGCAGCCATTCCAGTGTCCCATTACTTGGCTATTTCTCCCCATTTACCATAAACACTGTAATGTGCATACTGCTTTATGCTTTACTTCTACAATGATTTGGATTTCATTTACACCTTTTATTTTACATTTTATAGCAAAAACACCAACATACATCTGCTAAACAAACCAATACAGTCTCACACACAAAACAGACTTAGCATTAAAACTTTTCTACAATTGAAACTCACATTCATTGAAACCCACATTCAAAGAAAATGCATCTGGCCAATGGCAGATACAGTTTACCTTTGGGCTGTTTTCAAATCATAGGCCCTTGCAAGCATACATGTGTTCTTTAATTCACCTTCCAGATTGTATTAAATTATTTCTTATATAATACAACACACTTGTTAGAGTATGTTTTAAATTTATTGCTTTGAACATTTTTCCAGTAAGCAATGAAACAAAATGTATGAACCAATAATGATAAAACTGCCCAATTATCATAAAAATCTACTCAAGCTTCTGTCATTACAATCCACCAATATCAATAAATATGCAGAATCTCTGCAGAAGTAAGTCATCTAAATAATTCCACATTAAAGAGATTGTGTAACTAATGAAGAAGTTGCTGCTAGCAAACAACTTTATTTGTAGATGAAGCAATGAAATATAAAGCGCCTGTTACCCTTGAAGAATAAATTGCCTATGTTACTTTAAAAATGATAAGCTAGTAATATTGCAATAGGGAATGGATAGCAAACTGATAACAGGTTCATAGTTACTAGGTATCTCTGCCAAAGGAGGACATTCACAGGACTACAACATCCACCCCCTTTAAAGTACAACAGAGTACAGAATCACAATCCATCTACATACTGTGGAAGTAGTATTTCGTGTTTTCTGAAAGATCGGAAAACTGAAAATTAAATGGCTATCATTATTTAGTGAATTCAGTTCTCACTGACTTGCCAGAAAACCACAAATTTTAAGAGGAACAGGCAAAAAGTATAAGCCAAACATTCCAGACATTCTGTGAAAATTTGGACAGTTGTGAGCTTATGGACTCAACTCTTTAAATTACAACTGGTAGTAGGGGTAGAGAATTCTGGCTCTTGCTTCTTGTACCTGAGGTACAGGGTTTGGACTGAATAACCCTACCCATCAGGTATATCTAACTGGGGCATTTTTTATATATATGGGTCTACTTCATAAGATCGACAGACCATTTGATCGACATTCATTTGGTCGACAGCTCATTTGATCAACAACCAGCATTCAAGGCAAAAACTTGGGATTTGCCCCCCTCCCCAATGTTGTGCGACCCTGGAGTTGGTATATATAGTTAGGGGGAGTGTGGGGGGGGTGAAGCCCCCCACCTATTTTCTTTAAAATGTGTAGTTTTGTTGTATTTTCATGTTTTAAATGGAAATAGGTGGGGGGCTTCACCCCCACACACACCCAAATGTGGGGGACTGTGCCCCCCCACACCCCCCAAACTATATATACCAACTCCAGGGTCACACAACATTGGGGAGGGGGAAAATCCCTGTTAAGTGCCTTGAACACTGGTTGTCGGTCAAATGAGCTGTCGACCAAATGAATGTCGATCAAATGGTCTGTCGATCTTATGAAGTAGACCCATATATACACACACACACATATATATATATATATATATATATATATATACACACACACACACACACACACACACGCGCACAAACACACCCCTAGTTGCAATAATAAGAAAATTCACGGCTGTGCACACAGAACTATATGCAGCAATAAGAACATTCAAGACTAAACTTGATTGCTTGGAACAGAAGACTCGTTAGCAGCAATAAGAAATTCCAATGCTGTATAAATTGCGTGAGCAGAGAGAACGTCTGTGCATGCTTGACTTGATGTGACCAGACTGGAAAGAACTGGAGAGAAGAAACAGCAGTCCCAAAAGTAAAACATCTTTTTTAATTAAGTAAACAGAAGGAACAGCAGTCCCAAAAGTAAAACATCTTTTTTAATTAAGTAATTAGAAGAAACAGCAGTCCCAAAAGTAAGAGAGTTTTTTAATTAAGTAAACAGAAGAAACAGCAGTCCCAAAAGTAAAACATCTTTTTTAATTAAGTAAACAGGAGAAACAGCAGTCCCAAAAGTAAGAGAGTTTTTTAATTAAGTAGAGAGTCCCAAAACGTGCTGCCCGTGGCAGACCAGCCCTCTCGCCCCCCAAGACTGAGCTACTTTTTGAATTTTCTAGTAGTACAGTCGTAGTCCTTTTCTTTTTTTCTCCTTACCCGGAGGAGCCGAGGGAAGAAGTGGAAGCAGTAGTCAAGATAAATGTTTTCATTTCTTCACTGCCGTGTGCTGTGCACTGCTTGATTAAGAAGAGTATGATTCGAGAGAAGATTTAAACCCGTGGACCAGTCTGCAACTCTCGACTGCTGCACTTAAATTAAGTACTAATGAATGGCTCAGCAGTTGCTGTAATTAATTTAAAACAAAAAACAGCTGCTTGTTTGAGACAAGAATGTCATCCTCTCCACAGCTCCGTTTGTTGACTCTGATCTGCTGACCACTGCAACCATGTTACCTTATGGAAAAAGGTAAACTGAGTACACATCCCCTCGAACCCTCAGCCAAATTCTGACAGGCTGGCTGTTTGCCTCGTGAAGCTGACATCATCACGCACGCCCTTTATGTGATGACGTCAGGAACAATTTGTAAAAAAAAAAAAAAAACCTTGGGAAATTCTGAAAGGGGCCACTCGGGAATTCATGGCACCCCAATATTTTGCCCTCAAAACTGGTATTTACCGAGGAATTTGGTACAGTTGAGAGGTATGCATAGAGGGACAAGGTGATGACACCTAGTACGGATAGAAACCAAGAAACCCTGTGGAGATGTAGAGATGGTCAAGTCAAAAGAACCCATCAAAACAGAGAAATCTATAGGAAGAAATAAAAAACACATGAGAGTTGCAATCATACTGTTTAATATGAAAAGACATTATTAAAAAGAAACAAGGATATGGGCAGGAGAAGGCTGGATATAATCCTTTCTTTTTACTTACTGGGCACCTCATAAACCTCCTGTGCTTACAATTTTCAGTTTTTATGGATGTTGGATGGAGTCGCAGATGGTGTATAACAGGGGTTATTAAGAAGTCGAATGGGGGAACAGAGAGTATGAGGGAAGAGTCCAAGCACTGGAAACGTATACATGAAACATGAGAGATGATGGGACATATGATATATAAATATAATGTGTTGCATTTTCACAGCACAGGCTGATGACGTAGAACTGAAGACTGAATACTAAAGGGTCAGTGTTATGGATACCAACTCAGGGTATTAAATCTTAGGTTCAACTCTGGGAAATACCTCATGGAGAGGGTATAAGGACCCTGGAGCACACTGCCAAGGGCAGCAGTTGAATGTACAGACAATTAAAATTCCATTTCAGTGGAGACATCTTCATGTCACATTGCACATTGACACATTAGTGTATTTGGATAAATATTCAGTGGAGCGCCTTCTGGGAGGAGTCTGCATGTCCTCCCTGCAGTCGAGTGAGTTTTAAAGACATGGAGATAGGTGCATGTGTGTGCCCCTTCTGTGAAGGTTGAGTGCCGGGCTGGCAGCTTGACACCATAAAAACTCCACTACCAATCAAACTGCAGATCGGTGATCCGCTGTGGCAACCCCTAATGGGAGAAGCTGAAAGAGAGCATTCAGTGCCACTGATAATGTGGTACTAAAAGTTTTTTTCTGTTAATATATAATCTTTTAATTGCATTATTTAAACATATATTTATTATGGGGAAATGTACAGGCAGTTTGCGGTCTTGAAAGTAGACCTACAGAAAATGGTTTTAACTGTTTTATTGTATTTTCAAAGCTGCCATAGGCATTGTAATGTTATAGGTCTGTTGTCACAGGAGAAACAGTGATGCCACAATATGCGTTTTACTTCATTCTGTAGAAAAAAAGTCATGACGTACAAGAAGTCCTCAAAAATGATTGTTTTAATGCACATGGCTTCAGTAATAAATAAGTAAAGGGTGAATGCAAATACAGGTTGCAAAATTAAATGCAAGACAGATTGTGTGTACCAGTTTTGGTAAAGTTGTTTAGAAGGCATAAGCAGCTTTTTTTAAACTTTTTAGTCCAACCTGTATTTTGAAACATCCTCTGGGACCAGGGAAATTTTAACACACAGCAATTTTTGCTGTAGCTTTCCATCAAGGGCATTTTCTGACCATAAGAAAATTATACATTGAGGGACACAGAGTATTTTTTTAACATCTAAATACATTCAACACAAAATGCATATTTGTAGTCACAAGGTTAGACTTCTGCAGACGTTTATTTAAACTCTAGCAATTTAATAGGAACAGCCATCCTTTTTATTGCTATTGAATGACACATCTGTGGTTTATTACTGTAGTCTGGCCTTTAGCTGAGTAAACAATCAGTTTCTGTTAGAAGATAAAGGCTGTCTGATGGAAGTGGTTGGAGCAGCAACAGGATGTGGTTACAGACGCATTGCAATGAATTCTTTAGTGTGAAAGAGGTCTATTCAATGTCCTATAAGGTTTATGCAAAGAGCACCTTTATTGGTACGAAGAGCTGTGCAGCGAACAGCAGCCCCTCTGAAACAGACCACTGTATACATAAAAGTACAGGGACGGGGACAGCGTCAGTTGAAACTACAGAGACTTTTGGCAACCTGCAGGGCCAATTACGTCAAAGGAATATCGATATAGAAAAACATGTATGATTGTTGAGAGTCCTTATGCAGGGAACTGTGATGGGAGTATAGAACATTAAAAATCCTATTCTGTGTAGTAACACCCCAAGTCTAAGGACACACACTGCAAGCTATCTACATAACTAAGTAGACTGCTGAAAAACATAACCGAGTTACAGAGAAAAAGTTGGTAAAACTTGGGCTTCAGATCAGTTGTTTTACATTAAGAAGGTTTGTGGTCTGCACTGTTGTGCAGGACAGGTAGCTTACATCCTTCTAAGTTGGGAACTGCTGATTGAAGGCTCAGTGTCTGTTATTCTAAAAGTATATTAGTTCTGGTATAAGCACATGGGCTTCAGGCCAGTTATTTTACATTAAAAAGGTTCATGGTCTGCACTCTTGTGGGAGGAGAGGCTGGACTCTGCCTTTCTGAGCTTGGAATTTCTGGTTAAAGGCTTATAGTGCCTGCATATTTGAACTGTTTCTTACTGAAATTGGTGCACCTTGTTTGCTGTAGCATAGACTAGATCCAGGCCTGCTGAATCTAGCTTTGTTTGTATAACTTGAGCACTAATCCAGGCCTTCCTTTTTGGAGAAGGTTCCCCTGCACCCCAGTGGCAGGAGTGAGCAGTTAGAACTTGTCTGACTGAAGACTACAGGAACAGGGCTCAGTTTTGAGATTTTTTAACTGGTTATTTGGGTAATTTGTTTAAAAGCCTTTTTCTGATTGCTTGTAGTCATCTAAAGCTGTTTTAAGTCTATTTTTTACTGTTTGTAGCAGTCTAAAGCTGTTAAGTGCATTTTTTACTGTTTTTGCCATATCTTTTCAAAACAACATTTTTTTCTTTCTCCCACCTTTCTAAGCTAGTATAGTCCAGTTTTCAGGCTAGTGCTGAATTCAGGGCTGTGTTACAAGTTTCTGAGTTGCCCATACCTTACTTGGATAGAGGGGAGGTTTCTCTGTTCACCTGTGAGAGGGGGAGCTTTGAGCAACCATCTGTCCCTGGAGGAGTGGTTCCAGCCCAGACGTTAGTAGTTTATAGGCCATTTCAGGCTAATTTCTATCTTTTTAATTTCCCTGCTGTAAAAACCGCGTTTGCACGCCAGTTAGCTAGGGCTAAATTTATCCCAGCTCCACAAAGTCTCCTCTTCAGTTTTTCCCATGAAAGTAGTCTAACTCTCAACCTAAGCACTTAAAAAGCATCCTACAGTCCAGCACTTGCTCAGACCTAATAGCAAGCACTAATATACCCCAACACTTGATTGCCCAGCAGGGCAAGGCTCATTATTCACCCATCACCAACCAAGCAGCTCACCCTACTATTCAAGCATGACCAAAGGGCAATTTCAGGTGTACTCTTCAGTCCAGCTGGTGAACCTGGGTATCCTGAGACAATGTTACAACTGCCTCATGTACACAGACAACCCTCTCCTCCTTCCACAAAACATTAATATATGCGAGAGATGCAATTATATAGCTAAATTGGAGGCTAAGCTCTCTCCACCCAAGACTGGAACAGGCAGTCATGAGGAGAAGGTTAACACTTTGCACCACACCTCCAGCCTCACATAGACCTACTAAACCAACACTGGCAAAAAATACACATAAATACACAAAATCATACTCGGAGGCTCTAAATAAAAACCTGCAAAAGCATCACAGACGTCCAAAGCAGACACCCAAAAAACCTGCACCTCCCATCACAAACCAGACAACACATAAAACACAAAATCAGTGTGCCGCACAATCACAGCCATTAAGGCAAAATAACATACCTAACAGACTAGTAATAGGCGACTCTATAGTCAGGCACACTGATGTCCCACTCACTAGACTGGACAAGGAGAAGGTTACTGTTAGCTGCCTGGCGGGAGCCAGAATCCGCCACATAACACAAGCACTAAGGTCACTCCAGAACAAGTACAAATATGACTCTGTCATTGTCCATGTTTGAGTGAATGACCTGAGATGTACCTCCCTGGACTACATGAAGAGACATGGAAGAGCTCTCTGATCATGTAGCCCAGGCGGGTATGACCCTGACCCTGAGTAGCATCCTGCCCTCACCAAGAATGATACTGCAGTATAAAGAAAAAATGATCAATTTCAACAATTGGCTAAGCTTCTGGTGTTATTCAAAGGGGATCCAGTGTCCGTCAGCTTGGGATGACATGCTCGACAAGACTCGTTGCTTCACAAGAGACTGCTTGCATCTGTCACCCCTAGGCTTTTGAATACTGGCCAAGGCTCTTGCTGCCCCCATAGTGCCTTTTTTAGGCAAGGTTCAAAAGTCAAACCCACCTCCGTAAACAGAACAAATAAAAAAATGAGGGTTATGCTACTCAATGCCAGGAGCTTAAATCTCAAAATGCACACCCTCAAAGCACTCCTCAGTATGGAGAACGTCGACATCTGTGCAGTAACTGAAACCTGGTTCAAGGCTCCACAGAGCACTCCAGCACTACCGGGCTACAACTCATACCACACATTTTGGCCACAGAACATGGAAACACAAAAGGAGGGGGTGTATCCATATTCATCAAGGATACCTACACCTCCAGGTTAGTGGTGCAGCATGATACCTCAGAGATCATCCATGTGCAACTAACATCAGGCAAATCTTCAATGCAAATTGTGGCCTGCTACAGATCACCCTCCATGACCCAGGACCACCACTCCGCCTTTCGGGAGACACTGGAAAACATGAAGGTCCTACCGAACACCCTGATATTGGGCGATTTCAATTACCCTACCGTTGACTGAGAAAACTACTCAAATACAAACTCCCAGGTCCAGCGCTTCCTGGAATTTATCAACTCAAATGCCCTGGATCAGCTGGTAAACTCCCCTACCTTAGGTGAACACACATTGGACCTGGTCATCACCAACATGGGCGACAGGTGTTCCGCATCGGAGGTCAACCCCATCACTAGTTAGATCAGACCATAAACTAACCACAACACATGACCACCTCCAACCAAGGAAACCACAGTGAAAAACTTTTCTATAGAAAACTTCACCTTACTTAAGACAGAGGTGGTAAGTTTCACAGCCCCCACGCTAAAGGATAACAGTGTCCAAGATGCAGGAACCTTTACAAATTCACTCCATGAGCACCTACAAGGATGCATGGATCGTGCTATCCCTAGCAAAACCAAGACTCACTCCCCTAAGAGAAGGAAACCAGTCTGGTGGACCCCTGCCATAAACAGGCTATACAGTAGAATGAGAAAACTAGTTCAGAAGAAAAGCAAATCCCAAGAAGGAAAGACATCCCTGATCAGTATCAGTAGGTCCCCCATAAAATCCTCCAAGGCTAACTTCGAAAGAAAAATAGCCAAAGATTCAAAAGATAACCACAAAGCCTTCTTTAGCTATGTCCAGAATCTAAGTGGCAACTCGCAGATATGCCCTGAGCTAGTGCAAAATAGCACAAAATATACTGAACCCACCGATGTTGCCAACATCCTGGCAGATAGATTCAGTGCAATCTTCACCCCCTCTCACCCCCAAAAGGGCCCACAACAATACCGGAAAAGTGTAGTGTCCTGGAAATCAGACACACAGGTGAAAACAGCCCTTTCAAAAGCCAAAAGCACAGCGTCAAGTGGGTCCAGATGGTGTCCTAGGCTGCATCTTGCAAGAACTACAGAATGAACTAACCCCCACCTAAACACACTGTTCAGCCGCTCCACAGGCTACGTGCCCATAGAATGGTGCACAGCAATGGTTATTCTGCTCCACCAGCCTGAACATAAAACCCCTATGTCACAAGATGGGTTGCCAACTGGCTTACAGACAGAACTCACATGGTAAGAATAGTGGGCTCCAGGTCCGACTCTAAACCAGTCACAAGTAGTGTCCCACAAGGCTCGGTCTTGGGACCCCTACTGTTCAGCATATACTTCTCAGAAGTACAGGCAAACACAGGAGGACTATGGCTAACCAAGTTCACCGATGACTGCAAACTGGGAGCTATAATTGACTCTCTGGCTGACACAGACATTCTCCAAAAGGGCCTTACTGAGACGGACACCTGGTGTCAAAGTCGTAGTCTCAAGCTAAATGCCAAAAAATGCATAGTCGTCTCGTATGGGAAAAACAAAACACCCATGAATTACCACATAGGTGACAGCTCCCTTGATACAGAAGAGGTAATGAGAGATCTGGGGATCCAGGTAGATAGTAATCTCTCCTTTGACAATCGTATTGCCAAAGTAGTTAGGAAATCCTTCTATGTAACCCATCTAATTACTAAAGGGTTCACATCTAGAAATAGAGGTTATAGTGCCCCTCTACTCGTCACTCATCAGACCCATCATAGAGTACAATGCCCCATTTGGGATGTACTTCACAAGACCCTTCCAACAGCTGGAAAGACCACAAGAGTACCTCACCAAGAGGATTACTGGCCTCAAACATATGTCCTATGCAGCCCAACTGAAAAAACTCCAGCATTACTCAAGTCGCGTATCGCTTACTCAGAGATAATCTCTGCCCGACTTACAAAGCCATGTCCAACTCAGAATTGATGGACATGCTCCACCTAAAGAAATCCAAGTCACTGTGAGCCACTCGTTCTAGTGACCTAAATCTCGCCACAACAATAAATAGAACATGCTGGAAGAATAGATTCCTGTCACAGAGACTCTCCATGCTTTGGAACAAAATTCCTAACTACATTAGGCAGAGCCCCTCAGTAGCACTCAAGAGAAACCTTGACGAGTGGATGGGTAACAGAAAATACACCCCTGGGATCATTTCATTGGCTCTTCTTGACAGAGGCTCAGTTAATTAATCAATGGGCGGCGAAAGCTGACACACACTGGCTAGGCTTATAAATGCCCTCGGGCAGATAGCCTAGTACCTACCTATGAACCTAAAAACCTAAAAAACAGATCGAGTCATCGCCATTTGCCAGTATATACTGTGTCTGCAAGATGGTATGGAGTAGAACACTCTAATGCTGAATATTCTGGTAGGATTTTAAACTGCCTACCAGTCTGTAAGGATTAGGATGACATGATGTTAACTTCAAAACCTTCTGTCTATTTAATTTATGTATGTATATATTTATTTTACTTTTCTTTAGTGGTAAGTGAACTGGTCTGTGGACTCCTTAAGGAAAGAAAAATAAGAACATGGAAGTCTCAACCAACAGCTGTGTAAGGAGAGCTGCCTAAGAGCCAACTCTGCAAACCAGAGTAGGGTAAGAACCAGTGTTGCTCTGCAAAAGGGGATTCTTCTTTTCCCCAAAGTGGAGTTTCCTTTGGGATAATTAAGTATGAAGGAACAGCAGGAAAACCACCTGTAAGGGGAGCCAGATAGCTCTGTGCAAATGTTGATTTGTACTATTGTCTAGAAATGGCATTTGCACAAGTGTGCTCAGCATCCCTCTTTAGACCCCAAGGAGTTGTGGCAAAAAATGTAGCTCCTCAGCTAATTAGGCAACATAGTAATAATAAAGGCAAACTGGTGGAGCCAAGAGAATTGCAACAAAACACTGAATTCGAGTGGTTAATAAAGGAAGGTGTGAGCTGGAAATAAGCACTTGTAGATAGAGGTGGAGAACTGGGTAACTACAGCAGAGCTAGTAAGGCAGACTGCTAGGAAGGTGCTTGGTGTGACATCTGGACAGAGGGAGGAGGACAAGGAGACATGGTGGTGGAATGAGAAAGTACAGGAGAGTATACAGAGGAAGGGGCTGGCAAAGAAGAAGTGGGATTGTCAAAGAGATGAAGAAAGCAGACATGAGTATAAGGAGATGAGGCGCATGGCAAAGAGAGAGGTGGCGAAGGCTAAGGATAAGGCATATAGAGAGTTGTATGAGAGATTGGACACTAAAGAGGGAGAAAAGGACCTGTACCGAGCTAGACAGAGGGACAGAGCTGGGAAAGATGTGCAGCAGGTAAGGGTGATAAAGGACAGTGAGGGAAACATACTCACAAGTGAGGAGAGTGTGTTGAGTAGATGGAAAGAGTACTTTCAAGGGCTGATGAATGAAGAGAATGAGAAAAGGTTGGATGATGTGGGGATAGTGAATCAGGAAGTGAAGCAGATTAGCAAGGAAGAAGTAAGGACAGCTATGAAGAATGGAAAGGCTGTTGGCCCAGATGACATACCAGTGGAAGCATGGAGGTGCTTAGGAGAAATGGCAGTGGAATTTTTAACCAGATTGTTTAATGAAATTTTGGAAAGTCAGAGGATGCCTGATGAGTGGAGAAAAAGTGTTTTGGTACCTATCTTTAAGAATAAGGGTGACGTGCAGAGCTGCAGTAACTACAGAGGGATAAAACTGATCAGTCACAGCTTGAAGTTATGGGAAAGAGTAGTGGAAGCTAGGTTAAGAAGGGAGATGATGATGTATGGTTTCATGCCAGGAAAGAGCACTACAGATGCAATATTTGCTCAGAGTGTTGTTGGAGAAATACAGAGAAGGTCAGAAGGAGTTGCATTGTGTCTTTGTGGACTTGGAGAAAGCATATGACAGGGTGCCTAGAGAGGAGTTGTGGTACTGTATGAGGAAGTCGGGAGTGGCAGAGAAGTATGTAAGAGTGGTACAGGATATGTACAAGGGTAATGGGACATTGGTGAGGACTGCGGTTGGAGTGACAGATACATTTAAGGTGGAGGTGGGTTTACATCAAGGATCAGCTCTGAGCCCTTTCTTATTTGCAGTGGTGACGGACAGGTTGACAGATGAGATTAGACAGGAGGCCCTGTGGACTATGATGTTTGCAGATGACATTGTGATATGTAGTGAGAGTAGGGACCAGGTTGAGGAGACCCTGGAGAGGTGGAGATATGCTTTGTAGAGGAGAGGAATGAAGGTCAGCAGGGCTAAAACAGTATATGTGTGTAAATGAGAGGGAGGGTACAGGAATGGTGAGGATGCAGGGAGTAGAGTTGGTAAAGGTGGATGAGTTTAAGTACTTTGGATCAACAGTTCAGAGTAATGGTGAGTGTGGAAGAGAGGTGAAGAAGAGAGTACAGGCAGGGTGGAATGGGTGGAGAAGAGTGTCAGGAGTGTTTTGTGACAGACTGGTACCAATAAGAGTGAAAGGGAAGGTCTACAAGAGGGTAGTGAGACCAGCTATGTTATATGGGTTGGAGATTGTAGCACTGTCGAAAAGGCAGGAATCAGAGTTGGATGTGGCAGAGTTAAAGATGTTAAGGTTTGCACTGGGTGTCACTAGGATGGACAGGATTAGGAATCAGTATATTAGAGGGTCAGCTCAGATTGGACAGTTTGGAGACAAAGCAAGAGAGGCGAGATTGCGTTCTGGGTATATTGGGAAAATTATGCTAAGGATGAAGCTGCCAGGTAAGAGGAAAAGAGGAAGGCCTAAGATGAGGTTTATGGATGTGGTGAGAGAGGACATGCAGGCGGTTGGTGTGAAAGAGCATGATGCAGAGGACAGGAAGAAATGGAAACAGATGATCTGCTGTGGCGAGCCCTAACGGGAACAGCCGAAAGAAGGTGATGATGAGATAGAGGTGGAGATCTGTGAAGTAATAAAACAGGCATGGCCAAAAGAATGAAGCACCCAAGGCTTTGGGGGAAATCAGGGGTATGAGGGGTGAGGGAAAAGAGGATAAAATAACTATTCAATGTGGCCAGAAAGCTAGCAGCTAAGGTCATTAGTCAGAGCAAAGCAGCCAGAGAAAGAGTGCATCTGAACTTCAGCAAGGTCTTTGACAATGTGACTTGCAGGAAATTGGTATGAAAAGCTTGTATCAAAGGGTTGGGTTCCAAAATGAGGAGGCAGACAGGAAAATGAACAGCTTAAAGCCAGCATAGGATGTCATTTTGGGGGGAGTAGGCAAAAGACTACTACAGTGTCACAAAGTTCCACTGTGGGACCAATATTGTGTAGCATATTTGACTTCCAGGATGGCTGCACATTGAGTAACAACTTAATTCCAGCTTTCCCAGTGTGAAAATAGAAACCTAGCAGAGAAAGCCAGTGGACCTATACTTCTGGGTAAACTTCAGTAAATGGCTAGTAAGTGCACTGCCTGGATGCCAGGAAAAAAGAAAGAGAACCTGAAGGAAAATCATCTACAAAAGGTGAGGAAAAAACTCTGACTGGGAAAACTGCTGCAGCTGTTCAGCAAAAATAAGTGCAAGCTTCAGACATGACTTCCAGTAAACTACAGGAATGTATAAGACAACTGCACACCGACCTTATTAAAATAAACAAAACACTAATGGAGTACATCAACACAAAAGAAACGGTTGGAAAAACTGAAAGAAGATTTAAACATATATTCAGGTGAGGTGATAAAACTGCAAAATTCAGTAGATGGAATGAAAAAAAGGCTGACTGAATATGAGACTGCACTGCGGTGGTGGTGCTGCGGTAGTGTCGCCTCACAGTAAGACGTCCTGTTCTATTCTCAGCTAGAGCGTCTTCTGCGTGGAGACGTGTGTGAATGGGCGTACCTTCGTTGAAGGTTGTGCGTCAGGACCGGCAACTCGGCACGTACAAATCTACTGCCAATCATTAGTGGACTGGAGTTCCGCTGTGGCGACCCCTAACCAGGAAAAAGCCGAAAGACACAACAACAAGAAGAGATGCTTCAAAAAATAATAAAAATATAGGACAGAGCACTTAGGGAAAACCTGAGATTTTCTGCTTTACTAAAGAAGTTGGAAGGAACAGACTGTATTAATTTTATGAAAGCAAAAAATAAGCAACTGGACTGGTATTCCACAACAGGAATTGTTAACTGAAAGGGCACATTGTTTGTATGCTCCAAACCTCCCTATGAGAAAGCAACCTAGACCTTTAATAGTAAAGATACAATCTTACCAACACAGAAGGAGTTGATTCTGATAAAACTGTGGCAGAAGGACAAAGTACTAAAAGTGGAGACAACAGAGTGTTTGTGGAGAGTGACTATTCATTGTACACCAGGCAGAAGAGGAGTAAATTGATTCCATTATTCAGGGAATGTCAAACAGCAGGCATGAGATTCAAATGCTTTACCCAGCTATCTTCAAAATATTTTTCCCCTGGAGGGACAACATCATTTTTTGATGGAAGTACATGCTAAGGAGGAAATACAAAAGTATGTCCAACAAAAAGTCAGCTGTGGAACAGGAGTCTGTTTCTTGTTGTTCTGGTAATAAAGAACACAGAGAGACTATGCCAGTGAAAACTTTTCCAATGTTTCAATGGAAAATGCTTCACAGAAGGAAAAAAAAAAACATAAGTCGACTAGAGTTATGTTCAAAATGAAGGAGAGACAGGATTTGGGAGACGGATATAAACAGAAACAATACCAGTAACTTGGAAATTGACAAATGTGGGATTAGAAAGTTATAATTATATTTGTGAAACATGACAGAACAAGCAAATCTGAAAATACTGGACTTTGTTAAACTTTTAGGGGACTCTAAAGCATATGCGCTACTTTGTGTCATTAATGTTCAGAAAAATACTTAGGAGGGGTAAGAGGAGGGAGAAAGTTAACTACAAGTAAAGCAATTTTTTTCTTAATGGTACTGTTTTTATAGTGCAAGATTTTCTTTGCATGCTATAAAGTAAAGTTTTCTCAGTTATTTTTAAGTGTAATGGAGACACAAATGTAAATAGGTGCTCCTGTTTTTTTTTTCTTTTTCTTTCTCCCTTCCCTCTTTCACCTGGCACAGTTTTAAGAAATGTAGGCACTAAGATGTAAAAATAAAAATCTGGTTTGGTTAAAAGATTATGACAAAAGAAAAATGTATGCTTTTTCTCATTCTTGCACAGGGAATGGGAGTAGAGTGATCTTGAAACAAGTTTTAAGAGAAAGCAGGTACATGAAAAAGAATATTGAATATTATACCATGATCCCCCCAAAACGTGCATGCTGATTGGCCAGCGTGCCCGTTGTAAATCGAGTTATACTAATGGAAAAAGGTCCGGTCGCCCGGACTTTTTTCCATTAGTATAACTCGTTTTTTTAAAACACTGTCTCGCTATGTTAAATGGGTTTAACATAGCGAGACAGCTTTAAAATAAGCAACGGAGATTGCATTTAACATAGCGAGGCAGTGTTTTAAAAAAAGCAACGGAGAAAGCAAGATCTCCGTTGCTTTTTTTTAGTGTCTCGCTATCTTAAATGAGTTTAACATAGCGAGACAGTTTTAAAATAAGCAACGGACATCTTCATTTACTTTTCTTGAGTGATTCTGCTTCTCTACCCTACATACCATCTTGGTATTCTTGTTACCATTGTTGGTAACCTTCCCTTCTCCCTCTACTTTTTAAGGTAACCTTTTTATATTACCATTGTTGGTATTCCTCCTTTTCCTCTACCAATCTTAGTATTTCTCTCTACCATCATTGGTAGAATTTCCATCTTGTGTGTGTGTGTGTGTGTGTGTGTGTCAGCCCTTTCATTTGTGACTTTCTGTTCTTCACAAAATGGCAGAAAAACAAAGGGACACTTCAGGTTTCAAACAGTGCCAAGACTGTGGTCAAAAGATGCCTAATTCAGATGGGCATCTTTCATGTGTATACTGTTTGGGTGCACTGTTCTATCTGCAAGGCCTTCAGCACCAGACCCTTAGTAGAAAGATGAAACAAGTTGATATTAAAAGGACTGTTAATCTTCTTTCGAAGAACCCCAAGTCAGAACCTACCTCATCTAAATCTGACCAAACTAAAAAGATAAGTCATTCGGTACCAAGTTCTCCTATGGCACCGGAGATAGACTTAGAGACACAAATCTTCAGTTCTGTCAGCTTCCTTGGAACTGAAGAGTAAGGTTTCAAAATTGAGAGAATGAGAATCTTCGGCACCAGCAACTTTGGCACAATCGGAACCAAGAGCTTCAGTGCAGATGTTGGCACCAGCCTCCTTAATTTCTCAGTCGGTACCGACTTCACCATCTGCACCATAGCAGACTATACCCACCCCTTCGGTGACAAAGTCAGAGCCATTTTTGGTTCCTAGGACAAGGTGTTCCCCTTCTATAGACCCTTTTGTGGGTCAACATCCCAGTCCATTTTTGGAAAGGCCAGAATCCTTTTCGAGGATGTCTGTCTGATCTTCAAGGAGTCTTTCTGAGGTAGACATTGTGAGATTAGTGGATCAGCTTTTGGTGGCCAGGCGTCTTCCTGCCCTCTTTCAGACCTCTCTCCCCTCTGGAGTTGGGTTTTTTCTCCTAAGACTCCTCCGGATTTTCATCCTCTGATCTCCTCGGGAGGCTTAGAGCCTTCCACTTTGATTCCCCAGTTCCAGCTGCCCTTGTGCCAACAGGCACTCCCTCTTTGGCTCCAGGAAATACTCTGATATCTTTGTCTCCCTCGGAACCAGTAGATTCTCGGGGCTGTAGCTCAGCTGTCAGTTCTGAGGGTTATGGATCAGTTCCTGCTTTTTTTCTCAGAGTTGCCCTTGGTTCTCAGAGCCCTGACAGTTATGCTCTCTTCCCTGGCTCCTGCTTTGGATGGTGGTCCTTCGGAGCAGGATGTGACCTTGGTTCCCAGGTTATCTTTCTTGGTTCCAGGCTCCCATCCCCCTTCATGGGGGCCTGCCTTCCAAATTATGGAGAGGGCATTAGACTTTGCAGGCTCTCAGCTGGTCCCTCCTGTGTCGGTGTGTGATATGTCTATACCTTCTGGTCCGGAGCTGCCACTATCTCTCATGTCAGAACAGTGAGCACGGAAGCTACAAGTTACCCGTGTACAGGGCCCCTCCTCTTTGGAATCTTCCTCAGAGATTCCCACTGAGGAACCACCCCAAAAGAAGATGTGCAAGAGGAAGCGCTTAGATTCCCTGGAGGAATCTGTCACAGAAGACACAGACTTCGATGAGTGGGAGGGTCCCCCCCTTCACCCCCTGAAGATGTCTCCTTTGGAGACATCCTGGAGATCCTAAAACAGTCTCCTTCTCTGGACAACTCTATCAGCACTCCTGAAGGGAGGTCTGATTGCTTTCCTCTGGAAGCAGTTGAGGGAAGACTTTTACTGCACCCAGACAGCCTGGTGACTAATAACTTCCGATACTTGGGTGCAGAGAATCATTACCAGAGGTTATCATATCCCCTTTATTCTTTTCCCAAGCTCACAAAGAAGAGTCCCCAATACTCCACCCAATCAGAGGGACTAAGCAGCCTTGCAGATTCAAAGGCTGCTAGAAAAAAAGTCATCCAAGAAGTCCCACCAGACCAGACAGGATCCAGATTTTACTTAAGGTTCTTTTTAGTGCCAAAAAGACACGGGACTGGAGACCAATACGGGATCTCAGCCTTCTGAACAAGTTTGTTCAGCAAACAAAATTCCAGATGGTCACAGTACAGTCTATACTTCCCTTCCTAGAGGAACATGATTGGATGTGCTCTGTAGACCTTCAAGATGCGTATTATCACATAAAAGTGGACAAATGATCCAGAAGGTTTCTCCGCTTTCGGCTAGAAGCCAGTCATTTCCAGTTCAGAGTGCTGACCTTTGGTCTCACCAAAGCCCCCAGGGTGTTCACCAAATGCATGGCAGTAGCCACAGCTCACCTTAGACTACACGGTTTCCTTACTTAGACAACTGACTCCACACCACCCCCTCCAGGCATCTACTGCTTCAAGCCACACATTTCATCCTGCATCTTTTCGACTCTTTGGGCATAACGGTCAACAGAAAAATCCCAGCCGACTCCAACATAAGACCTAGAGTTTATAGGAGCTCATATCAATACAATATCTTGTGTAGCTTCTCTCCCTCTTCACAGACTACAAAGGATAAGGTCTCAAGTACAATGTATTCTATCCAAAGACAAGGTTCACACTGATGTTCATCGTGTTTCACTGTTGCAGTCATGACTGTAGGGTTCTCCCCTGTCATGACTGTAGGGTTCTCCCCTGCCGGCAGGCAGTCCTCGGTCGGCCAGAATCCCAAAGTCTGGGTCCGGTGTCGGCTGCTCAGCCATGCTCCCTGACGTCAGAGCGCCAGGAGTACAAAGCTGGCAGCCGACGCCATGTTCTCCAGTCTTTCTTGCCGTGTGGTGATAGCAGTTCGCAAGTGCCGGTTGGCTGACTCCTGACAATTTTTTCTAAACGTACTTCAGTCCGAAGACTTTCTTCTCCTACTCAAAGCTAAGTACCCCGTTGGGGAAACTTTTTTCTTGCTCCAGTCAGATGTCAGAAAAAGTTAATAATTGTATTTCATGTGGGAAGCAAATACCTCATAAGGATTTTCATTCTTACTGTATTCCTTGCTTAGGCCCTGACCACGACATAGCTAGTTGTCGGTTTTGTGCTAGATTTAATCAACGTACTATTAAACTAAGGTACGATTTTGCATTTCATTACTTCAGTAGGCGTTTTAATTACAAAATGTCGTCGGACACGCTACCAGAGTTCACAAACGACGCAAGGATAAAGACAGGCCTCCGAGGTCCAAATCAGACAATATTGTACAAGCAGAGCCAGCTTCAGGTTCAGCCGTCGTCAGTGAGGCGCTTTTGCAGCCCCTGTCATTGGCCATTTCGGAACCGATGGCCAAAACGGACTCCCACGAGGAGCCAACTAGGCCTTTGAATATTTCAGTTGCAGGACCTTCAGACAATGCTCCTTCAGATGGGTCCGGAGCCGCTGTGCAGGTACCGGCTTCCAAAGGGGTTTTCAGGCCTACTCAGCTTCTGATAAAGGCAAAGACAAAGGCAAAGACTCCTTCCAAATCAAAGATTACAGCCCAGGCCTCTTCTGATCCGGGACCCAAGTCTCAGAAACAGTTACTTAAGATGGTGGAGGACTTACTTACTATGATTAGGGGTTCACATCCCCCTCCAGATAAAAGGCCAAGGCAGGAATTGTATTATGACACCTCTGATCAGGCTTATGTTTCTTCAGTTTCTTCTTCTGACCAGGATTATTCTTTCCCTCCTTATGAGGATTCTGATGCTGAGGAATCCATTCCTTCAGCATCTCCCCCTGAGGATTTTTCTTTTGGGGAAACTTTACATGAAATGAGGGAACATTTTCACTGGGAAGGACAGGAGTACTCGGAATCTAAGAAGGGATTTTCTTCCTCTTCCCCAACATAGACCCCTGGCTAGCCCTCCTGTTTTGGATATTGTGGATGATGCTTTTTCGGAGGCTAACTTAACTCCTGACTCTTTTCCTCCAGCTCCTGTTAAGCCAGACAGATATAGGGTTCCTGATTCCCACCAGTTTTTATACAAGAATCCTACTGCTGATCCTGAAACCATTTCTCAGGGTCCTAAGGGGGTTAAGGCCGCTTCTGCTAAAAACCCCATTCCCACTGAGAAGGATTCCAGATCTTTAGAAAGATGGGGCAAAAAAGTGTACACTTCTGCAACTTTATCTATTAGGGCTTTAAACTGTCAATTTCATATGCTGAAATACCAGCAATTTCTTCTGTCTGTTTTGAAACAAAAGCTAACTTCCATTTCCGCTTGTGCAGATAAGGAATTACATGACTTAATGCATGCCACTGAACAAGTAGGGAAGCATGGTTTACACTGTGGTTTTGATGCCTTGGAGGCTTCTTGTAGGGCTGCTGCCTCTGGCACAGTCATTAGAAGGCATGCTTGGTTAAAGGAACAAAACTTGCCAGATCAAGTAAAAGCTGAGTTATTGGATGCTCCTGTTCAACATAATGTTTTGTTTGGATCTAAGGCTGAAGAGGTGATAAAGAAGATGGAGGACAAGGCAAAATCCATGCAAACGGTTAAAGATTTCTTACAAGTACAGCCACCCAGATTTAGTAGGAATTGGCCTACAAAAAATTGGTCCTTTCCCAATTCAGACAGGCCTCAGAGGGGTAGATAGAGACGCTCCCGAGGAAGGCCCCAAACGCAAGCCTCTTATAGACCAAGACAGTGGACTGCTTCCACTCCTAAGGGAGGAGAGGACAGATCGCAAGCTCATAGAAAACAGGCTCAATGACTCCCTCTGTTGGGCTGCAGGAACTTCTTGCCTGGAAGCCCCTCTCGGAGGAAAACTTTATTTTTTTCATCTAAATTGGACTCATATAACCCAAGACAAGTGGGTTCTGGATGTGGTTTCAAGAGGTTACAAATTCCATTTTCATACCGTACCAAGGCCAAGCGGATGGCCGGATCTACCAAAACATCAATGGTTAGAGGCCTTAAACCAGGTGGAAGCCCTCTTGGCTATGAAAGCCATAGAACTGGTTCCACTTTCAGAAATGGGACAAGGTTTTTACTCAAGGCTCTTTCTAGTCCCCAGAAAGCAAAATTCATGGAGACCCATTCTGGATCTGTCAGTCTTGAACATTTTTCTCGAGATACCAAAATTCAAGATGCTTACTCTACAGCAGCTACTTCCAATGCTGACCAAAAATGCATGGATGGTAACTTTGGATTTAAAGGAGGCTTATTTACACATTCCCATCAGGCAAGAGTGCAGAAAATACCTTAGGTTCAAGGCCGGATCGAGGCACTATCAATTCTCTGCGCTGCCCTTTGGGTTGTCTACTGCGCCCAGGGTCTTCACCAAATGCCTGGCTCCAGTAGTAGCTTATTGCAGACTCAAGGGAATTCAAATTTACCCTTATCTGGACGGCTACCTTATTCAGGAAGACAGCAAGGATGTCTTACTCCAGCATCTAGAATTTGTTCAAAAACTTCTCAAGTTCCTGGGATTCACTGTAAACATAAAAAAGTCAAATTTGACACCCTCACAACAGATAACTTTTCTGGGTGCTCTTCTAAACACAACAACCCAGATGGCATTTCTGACATATGAAAAACAATTACAGCTGGCTTCAACTTTCAAAACCTTGGCATCATTAACTCAGCTATCTGCAAGGAAATTCCTGCAGGCTTTGGGTTACATGGCCTCCTGCATCCTTCTCGTACCATATGCAAGACTACATATGAGGAAAATACAGTGGTACCTAAAAAGTGTATGGTCTCCGCATTGCCACAGTTTAGACTTACAGATC
Source organism: Protopterus annectens (assembly GCF_019279795.1). Classification (NCBI taxonomy): domain Eukaryota; kingdom Metazoa; phylum Chordata; order Ceratodontiformes; family Protopteridae; genus Protopterus; species Protopterus annectens. The sequence continues at coordinate 1,348,795,297 of NC_056746.1, read as the reverse complement.
TCCGTCCTGCCTTGTCTTCAAAAGGAATTCCTTTGGTGGCCCAAGGCATGTACTCAAAACAAAGGGAAGGCCTTCAGTCTGCCTCCAGCCAGTCAGATACTAACCACGGAAGCTCTCGGATTATGCATGGGGAGCCCAATTGCAGGGCAACTGTCTGCAGGACCTTTGGACAAAGGATCAGAAGCACCTGCATATCAATTTAAAGGAAATGTTAGCCATTCAGAACGCTCTATTGGCCTTCAGGAATCTTTTACAACCAGGACAACTACTGATACGGACAGACAACACCACAGTTATGTGGTACATAAACAAGCAAGGGGGATCACATTCCTATCCCCTTTGCAGACTAGCCATGAATCTATGGAACACAGCTCTAGCTTACAAACTGGACCTTCAAGCTCAGTTTCTACCAGGGAAGCAAAACATCCTGGCAGACAGTCTGAGCAAGAACCTGTCAGACCCACACGAATGGATGCTGGACACCGAAATATTCAAGATGATTACAGCAGTCTGGGGATTTCCTCACATAGACCTCTTTGCATCCCACCTCAATCATCAACTACAGATTTGTTGCACAAGGACATTCGATGAACTAGCTTGGAAAGTGGATGCACTATCATTCAGTTGGAGAACCCTCTCGGGGTATGCCTTCCCGCCTCTACCTCTTCTTCCACGGGTGTTATTAAAGATCAAACAGGACAAGCCCAAGATGATAATTTTACTGGCCCCAAATTGGCCTCAACAGTTTTGGTACCCAACACTGAAAAACCTTTCTCTGGAGCCCCCTTGGGTTTTACCTCAGACTCCGAACCTTCTGTCCCAACACCAGGGTCAAGTTCTGCACTCCCATGTCAAAACTCTCAGCCTGGCTGCCTGGTTAATCTAGGGTCTATGATTCATTCTCTCCTAGTCAAGCAGGTTATGGATGTCATTTTAGAAGCCAGACGTCCAAGCACTGGAAAATCTTATGCAGGAAAATGGAAAAGATTTTGCACCTGGATGCAGGCTCAGGATTCGGATCCTCTTATTCCTAACATTCCTCTGATTTTACATCATCTGACAGACCTCTTACATAAGGGTCTTTCTTTTTCTTCCATAAAGATACATGCCTCTGCTATTTCTGCTCATTATAATACAGACCCTCCAATCTTTTCCCACCAGCTCATGAGACAGTTTCTCAGAGGAGCTAAGAACTTAAGGCCCCCTAGATATCCACCCATTCCTGCCTGGGATCTCAACTATGTTTTGGAAAAACTCACCTTACCTCCTTTTGAGCCTGCTGCCACATCTGACATCAAGTTTTTATCTTGGAAGACAGCCATCCTGTTAGCTCTGACCTCTGCCAGGAGAGTTTCGGAGTTGCAAGCTCTCATGGCTGTGGAACCTTATATTATTTTTCACCAAGACAGGGTGTCTTTAAGGACTAATCCTACTTTCATGCCTAAGGTGGTTTCCAAAGTGGCTTTAAATCAAACTGTTCACCTGCCAACTTTTTTCCCCAGTCCTCAAAATAGGGGGGAAAGGATCTTGCATTCCTTGGATGTACACAGACAACTACGTTTTTACCTGGACAGAACCAAGGACATCAGGAAATCAGAGCATTTGTTTGTTTCTTATGCTTCAAGTTCCCAAGGTAAAGCCATTTCAAAACAGACCATTTCTAAATGGATTGCTCATGAAATCAGATTTTGTTATTCACACCATGGAAAGCAAATCCCAGGGAGTATAAGGACTCACTCTACCAGAGCTGCTGCCACTTCAGCTGCCTTCCTCAGGGGAGTTCCTACCAAAGACATTTTGGAAGCTGCAACTTGGAGTTCAGTGCATACTTTTTCTAAGCACTACAATCTACCTCTCTACTCTAAGTCTAGGGCAGGCTTTGCTTCTGCAGTCTTGCAGGGCCTTTTAGCTGCCCCCTCTACTTTATGACCACCTCCCTTTTCTTCTGCTTTGGGATTCAACCCTACAGTCATGACTGCAACAGTGAAACACGATGAACATAGTACAGTTGTGTACACTTATCATAAATGTAGATGTTAGAGTGTCTTCACTGTTGCAGTCTGGGTTACCCTCCCTCCTGTCCCCTCTTATTTTTTCTTTTGTGTGGTTCCCTTCTTCACCCTTCTTCTGAGGTGTATTGGCAAAGGGTATGGGATTTTACTCATTTTGGAACATCTGACATCTGGGGCAAGGAAAACTGGAGAACATGGCTACCAGCTTTGTACTCCTGGCGCTCTGACGTCAAGGAGCATGGCTGAGCAGCCAACGCCGGACCCAGACTTTGGGATTCTGGCCGACAGAGGACTGCCTGCCGGCAGGGGAGAACCCTACAGTCATGACTGCAACAGTGAAGACACTCTAACATCTACATTTATGGTAAGTGTACACAACTGTACTTTCTTGTCCTCCAAGCATTGGGGTCTGTGGCAGCAACCATAACCTTAGTACCTCTGTCAGGATTTCACATGAGACTACTTCACTGGATCTTAGCTGCACAGTGGCTCATACTAACACATCCCATGACTTATCCCATTCTAATAACAAGTCACTGCAAGAAAGATTTATCCTGGTGGATGAAGTTAGAGGAAGCCATTTTGGGCTGCCCCTTCACTTCCTCTTAGCCCAAGGCCATAGTGACCACGGACACCTCCCAGATCGGGTGGGGGGGGGCATTATCTGGGAAGAACAGTCCAAGGCTCTTGGTCTCCACAAGAGGCCAATTTGCACATCAGTGTCCTGGAATTGAAGGCATTGCTCTTGGTGTTGCAAGAATTTCAATCTGCCCTCCCTCTGGGGACAGCTGCAATACAATCCGAAAACATATCAGTGGTATGGTACATCAACAAACAGGGTGGAACCAGATCTTACCCCCTATGCCAGAAAGCTCTCAGGATATGGCAATGGGTGATATCTTCCAACTGTTTTCTAGTTACAATGCTTATCCTGAGAAGTTCCAGTGTTATAGAGGACAAACTGAGCACAAGTGGTCTCTCAATCCCAAAGTGATGATGGAAAATTTTCCTTGTTGGGGCCAGTCCGAGTCCACAAGAGATGCTCTCTTTCTCAATTGGCCCTTGGGACATTTCCCCCCTTTCTCCTCATTCCAGTGTTCTTGAATAAACCAAAGGTTAAGAAGCAAAGTGATCCTTATTGCACCCCTTTGGCCCGGACAAGTCTGTTCCCCTTTCTTTGGCCTAACCTGATTCACTATCCTTGGATTCTGGACACAGTTCCAGACCTGCTGCCTCACCTGCAGGGATTGGTGCATCCCAACCTTCACAGTCTCAAACTGACAGCTTGGTTTCTCCAATTCCATTAATTGCAAGGCATAGTAATATAGCTTCCCCAGTACAAAGAATTATTCTGGCTTCTCATAAACCCCCCACTTTGCCTTAGCAAATGGAAGAGATTTTCAATTTGGGCCGGGACACATGATTTAGACCCATTTTGGCACCTGTTGACAAAGTTTTAGAATTTTTAGCTTTCCTCTTTGATCAAGAGCTTCTGCTTCCACAATTAAAGTTAAATTAGCGGCCATTTCTAATTTCCATAATGATTATTCTTTAATTTCCTATTGTTTAGGCAAAGTTTTTCTTAAAGGTGCCTTGCGTCTAAAGCTCCCATTCAAGAATCCTGTAGCTCCATGAGATTTGACCCTGGTTTTACAATTTTTGGTGCTCCTTCCCTTTGAACCAACAGCAACTTGCCATCTCAAATTTCTGTCATTGAAAAACTCTTTTTCTATTGGCCGTTACTTCTGCCAGGAGAGTTTCTGAAATTCAAGCATTGTGTGAAACATATCTGATTTTCATAAGGATAGGGTTTCATTGAGAACTAACCCTTCCTTTCTTCCTAAGGTGGTCTCAGACTCTAATATTAGTCAGACCATTGATTTGCCCGTTTTCTTCCCCAACTTCTCCAATAAAGGTGAATATTGCTTGCATTTAGTAATGTTCACAAACAAATATGTTTCTACCTTGACAGGAGCAAAGAATCTAGAAAATTGGACCAGTTATTTGTTTCCTTTTCAGGTTTATCTCTGGGAAACCTGTCTCAAAAGTTATCTTATCAAAATGGCTCAGAGTTTGTGTTACCTTCATTTACAATCCTAACAACCACAAGTTACCTGCGCCTGTTAAAGTGCATTCCACCAGATCTATAGCCATGTCAGCTGTTTTCCACTCCAGGGCATCCATGGAAGAAATATGTGCAGCCGCAGCATAGGCTACTCCCCATACCTTTATCACTCATTACAAATTGGATATGGTCTCCAGGGGAAGAGCATCCTTTGACTCTATGATTCTCAGGAATATCCTTTCATATACCTATTATTCCATGATACTTTGGCTGCAAACGCGATCTGACAACACAGAGAGGGACATTGTGGATAGTGTCTTAGCTCAAGAGTTGGCTGGAGCAAGCTGTATAACAGCTGAGCCGATAAGAACTGAGTCCCATTCATCAAGAATGAATAATGATCGACAACACAGATGGAACGTTATGGTAAGAATATAACTCCTTTTTTTAGGTTAACTCAAGTCTGTGAATGTGGCTGTCAGGAACATTTGTTCCTATTAAGAGGGCAAAACTTCAGTATTTGAAGATCTACACAGTTTTGTGTGTTAACAGATTTTAGAATTTTTGCAGTGGAAGCCTTGACCCCTTTGGGACCTTGAGAAATAGTTTCTGGGTCAGCAGCAGAGTTTTTATAAAGAAATGTATGTGACTCTGGAACCCTGTAATATCTGTCTGGCTTAACAAGTGCAGGGGGTAAAGAGTCAGGGGACAGGCCGGACTCTGAAAATACACCATCTACTATGTCTAAAACAGGAGGGATAGCAAGAGGCCTGTGCTGAGGTAGTAAAAAAAAATCTCTAAGCCTTTTCTTAGATTTTGAGTAGTCTTGGCTCTCCCAGTGGAAGTGCTCCCTCATGGTATGCAGGGTTTCCCCCAAAAGAAAAATCCTCAGGAGGGGAGGCTGAAGGGATAGATTCTTCCACATCGGAATCCTCATAGGGAGGGAGAGAGTATTCTTGGTCAGAAGAGGACCCAGAGGAAATGGAAACCTGATCTGAAGAATCATATTCTGTCTCTTGCCTAGGCCTCTTCTCATGAGGGGGATGGGAACCCCTGATCAAAGTAATTAGGTCTTCGGCCATTTTGAGCATCTGTTTTTTAGGCATGGAGGCCTGTCCATGGGCTTGCTGCATTTGTTTCTTTGTCTTTAGTGGTGCTTTAGTGTTTGCCTTTGGAGCTGTAGTCGGTTTTATATGTAACTGTGTAGGCCTGAAAACACCCTCAGAAGCAGATGCCTGCTCAGCGGTTCTGGACCCATCTGAGGGAATATTTTCCGACTGTCCAATACCTTGAGTTTCCAGAGGCCTAGCCTGCTCCCCGTGGGAGTCGGAAGTGGCCTGCGGCTCTGAGGTAGCGGGCGTCAGGGGCTGCGAAAACGCCTGACTGAGAACCGGCAACTGGCTTAGAAGAAGCCTCGTCAGTTTTGGACCTCGGATGCTTGTCCTTTTCCTTGCGTTTCTTGTGAATTGCGGTAGTCGGATGGTTATCTGACGACATCGTGTAATTAAATCTTCGGCCAAAGTAATGGAATGCAAAATCGTACCAACGCTTAATAGTGCGTTGGTTAAATCTAGCACAAAATCTGCAATTAGCTCTACATCGTGATCAGGGCCTAGGCAAGGAATACAATAAGAATGGAAGTCCTTATGAGGTATTTGCTTCCCACAAGAAATACAGTTATTAACTTTTTCTGACATCGGTCTGGAGCAAGAAAAAAGTTTCCCCAGCGGGGTACTTAGCTTTAAATGAAGACTTCGGATCTGAAATTCGAACATGGAAATTTCAGGAGTCGGCCGACCGGCACTTGCGAACTGCTTCTGGCACCGCGCGGCAAGAAAGACTGAAGAAAATGGCGTTGGCTGCATCTTTTATACCCCTGGCGCACTGACATCAGGGAAGAGGCGACAGCAACCGACGCCGGACCAAGACTTTGGAATTCAGGCCGACTGTGGGTAGCCTGCCAGCGGTATAACCCAAGAGTAATGACTGCAACAGTGAAACATGATGAACATCAACTGTACAAAAGATCAACCTGACAAATAGTGTATGCGTGTAATACAAAAGCTGGAACTAGACAGTGAATAAAAAGCTGTTATGCATAAAAGATGGGAATAATATCTTTTTAAGACAATGATAACTTCTGTAATGTCTTTAAATGACAATGGTCTCACAAAAAATGCAAAAAACAACGAGGAGTTAACTATATTAAAATGTATGCAAATAGCTATGCTACAGGAGAAGCACTTGGAAAGAACTGAACATGTGAATTTGATAACCGTTTTCTGGATGGTTATTCAGCGGAATACCTGGGGCAAAGGAAAAGACAAGTACTTATATTAATTGTAAGAGGAGCTCCAATAGCGATAGAAGAGGATAAAAAAAGATAATGGTAGATTTGTAATATTAAGAGGCTACTGACAAGGGAGGAGGATTACACTGGCATGTATTTATTTACCACTTAAAAGTGCTGTAATGGAGCTTACGAAAATTCTGGAAGAAATAATCAGCTTTCAGCAAGGAATATTACTTGTAGGTGGGAAATGGAATTTGATTTGCAACAGTGAAGATGTGTCTGCAGGGCTCAACGGAAAATATAACAGAGGAGTAGACTTCTGAAGAAATTTATGAAAATATTTGGTATGGAAGATGTGAATTTTGTACTAGGAGTTGAGTGAATTTTCATATTATTCAACAAGATACAAAAACTGGGCTAGGCTAGACAGAACTTACATTTCACAGGAACACGTGCATTTAACTGAAGGTCTTGATACATTCCTGATAACTATTTTAGATCATGCACCAGTAACTAAAACAAAAACGCAGGGTAATGAAATAAAAATGAGACACTAGCGCCTTTCCACCTATCTGTTGAAAAGAGAGGAATTTAAGGTGTGTAGTAGAAATTATCCAGGAGCTATTAGAAAAGATAGAAATTTCTTGTGAAAATATGGCTAGGGACTGGGATAAAATTAAAGTGGATTTTAAAAATAGGGTGGAGATAAAAGAAAGGGAGATATGGTTAAGAAGTAACAAGAATTATTTAGAGGGACTGACCAATGTTAAAAGTATTTAAAAATAAGGAGAATCCCACAGAACAAGAAGAGGAGCAACTGTAGAATGCTAAATTGAAAATAAGGGATTACCTCAATAATTTGCATGAGTTTAGACAAATTGCTGTTAAGCAACTCTGTTTTGATAATAACTCTAGAGCACAAACATTTTTAGCACAGTGACTCAGGCAACAGAAAGTAGAAAGGGCTGTCGCCAAGCTTAGGGAGCCTATAACAAGGATGGTAACGAGATCCTGTAAATTAGAAATATTTCGGAAATTCTATGAAAGTCTGTATAAAACATAGATGGAAATCAAGAAAAGGTACAAATGGAATTTTTTATGGAAGAATTAAATATGCCAAGGTTAGAGGTAGATGAGGCTCAATTACAAACATAGGAAGAGATTAGATAAAAATTGTGATGTATAACCAATCTACATTAAAGCCCCAGGAATAGATGGTATTCCTGTGGAAGTTTGGAAGCTAGGAGGGGAAAAAAATGATAAAGATCTGGAAGGTTTTGTTCAACAGTATTGTAAGAGGAGAAGTACCGACATCCTGGATGAAAGCGGCAGTAGCTATAATACCTAAAGAAGGTAAAGATCCATCAGTTCCAGCTTCATTCAGGCCCATTTGAATACTAAACCATGATTATAATGTGTTTATAATGGCTAAAAGAATGGCAAAAGTGATGCAAAAATTGATAGATATGGATCAATGTGGTTTGTGGCGGAGGCAAGCATTAACAAAACATTGATAATCCAGAGAGAAGCAAAATTTAAGAAAATACTACTGTTGTTGCTGGGTCTTGATGCAGAGAAAGCATTGAACAAAGTAAGCTATGAGTGTATGAGCAGGGCAATGGAAGCATTTGCATTCCCTGATAAAATTATAAGGTTGATTAGATGAATATATGAGGGATCACAGGTGAAAAATAAAGTGGGTGGGTTCCTGTCTGATAATTTCTGCTTCAGTAGAGGAACCAGACAGGGGTGTCCTTTTTCCCTTTATATGCATTATAATTAGAAGCATTGGCAAAGAAAATAAGGGACTTTAAAATTCACGGCTGTAATTGATATGGTAGTCCAGAAACGCTGCCTCCATTTGCAGACGATATTATTTTATACCTGACAAATACAGAACAGGACATTACAGTGTTGTGGAACATTTTGAGACCGTATCAGATCTTTTTGGGATACAAAAATTAAGCTAAAACAAAGGCAATAGTGTTAAATTATGTACCCACACACAAATTGGTTCAGGAATATTCATGTTTATGGGGGCATGATAAAATGAAATATTTAGGAGTATGCATTAAAAATAATTCTAGTGTAGCAGCTAAGGTTATGTGGGAAGAGACTCAGCAAAGGATAATAAAAAAAAATGAGAAATTGGAAGCTGTTATATGGATATGGATAGTAAGATACAAGCAGTTAAAATGTTTCTAGTTCCTTTAGTCTTATACACAGGTCTGGCATACTTTTATCAACCAGAGGAGAAGTTGTGGATTGCAGTAAAGGAGGGGAAGACTGCAAGAGTAAAATGGGATAAGATGCTTCTTCCAATAGAACAAGGTGGATTGGGATTGCGAGATTTGAGGGACTATTACAGAGCTACACAGTTAAGACTCCTTTTCATAGCACAAGCAGAAACCTATAATTCAAAGTGAAAGGGGGTGATGATGATGATGAAACAGGAGGGAGGCTCAAGAAACAAGGAGAGACTTGGACTTTGGATGCAGACCTTTAAGGAGAGTAATCATATGGAATACTGTATTTATAAAGTAGCAGAAAGTATTCTGTGAATGGAGAAAGGAGATTCTGCTGATAGGAATGTCTACAACTAGGGGTACAGACAGGCAAGAGGGGACTGGAATTTATTGGAGGAAAATTGGCAAAGGAAGCAAGGCATTGGGAGCAAATTAGAGAGGGAGGTAATAGAATGGGAAGACGCCCCGAATGTATTTGGACTGCAGGCTAGAGAATGCCTTCCCTATCAAGGATTGATATCCAAGTATAGGCAAAGAGAAAGAAATAAGGAGGTTGTAAGCAAAAAGATTAGTACTGGTAGAGTTTTTAGTTGAACCTGGAGCAGAAGCTGCCATTAAAAAGGAACAAGTAATGCACAATAACTATAAGAATCAATCAGAGGAGGTTAGAACGGATTGGGAAGAGAGACTGGATAATCAATTCACAAAGAAACAATGGGGGTTTTGTGTTTGTCTCCCAAATATGCAACAAAATCTAGAAGATTTAGGATTTTAACTTGGAAATGTTTACATAGATATTTTTATACTCCAACTAAAATAAGGGATTGCCTCGATAATATGCATGGCAGTTTTTTTTCATGTAGACAGCAGATGTTGGAGGTGTGATTGGGAAGAAAGGGGTAATTGGGAACATATTTTCTGGGAGTGTAATGAGTTGGTGGACTTTAAAGATTCCCTGCAGATGACTCTGTCAGAGATATTGGGTGAGCAAATTGGTGTAACTAGGGGAAATAATTTTTTGAGCTATGATACAGACTCGGAATTGCCTAGACATGGTAAGGCCTTGCTGAGTCTAATTATGGTGGCTGCCAAAAAGCAATTACTAGAAAATGGAAATTAAAGTGTAAACCAACTGTACTAGAATTAGTGAATAATATAGTAATAGAGAAATTATTTTGAGGGGTTCCTTTTCTCTCAGCATGCATCTACGTTCGTGGACTGTAGATCCCAGTCAAAATGTGTGTATTTTCAAAAGTAGCAGACTACATATCGAGAGAGGGATTCAAAAGTACCTGTGACATGCAGATGCATGGTAGGAATGCCATGTGATGGTAGTTGCTTAAAAATAAATGTGACACTTTCACAGATGCAATGGACAATAACTGATCAGTCTATTTGCATTTTCAGCAGTAACATTCTTTTCAAACTGGACAGTTTCTCTTTCTTCTCATCCATACTGATGAAACTCCTAGAAACACTGCAGTGGGAGTAGCAATATAAAATTCCATGCATTATACAGATGTGGGGTGACTTTTGCAAGAGAAAGTACATCCAGCAGAGATGATAGAATTAGTGTTTTGTGAAGCTGGGGAATTGATGTTTGCCTTGTTAAAGATTAACAGCACTGCTGAGTTTTAATGTTTGTGTACAAAACAAGATTTTTTTTCTAAGTCATACAGTCTAAAATAGGGACAGGAAAAAGAAAATGAACTCACCCTGTCTCCATATTCACCACGAAGTCCAGTAGGTCCTGGCATACCCGGATCACCCATAGCACCTTTGACTCCCTGAATGAGGGAAAAGATTGTGTTATTTAATAATAATATTTCCATCCATTCTGACGTGTTAACTGTGAGGGAAGATGAGTAGTTTTTTTCTGGAAGCTGTCCAACATAAGTTTATCTTGACCACATAATTTAATTTTAGAATACTTACAGTCTGGCCTCTTATTTTAAGGATCCAGATTACAGTCTCAGTACCACCCCCACCATGACACCTATATGTCAGGTTAACTGGCCTACTCTGGCTCACTTAGTCAAAGTTCTGATGGGCTCATCTTACTCATTTAGTTAACTAGATAGAAACTCTAAATCACTAGACACTAGGTCTGCAAGATTCTGTCTGCAGAAGTGTCTTCAATGGAGAAAGAGAACCTGGCCAGAATTTAACGTTCATTGGAACTTATTACTTCAACAAGATATGGTGTTCAGTTTAATGTCCTGTGCCAGAATGGTAACAAACAACTTCTGCAATACACTGAAAGTACTACAGAAATGTTTGGTAGGGTATCCCAAATGGCTCAGTTTGAGGCAGTGCCTATGGCTATTATGACTTTCAGGGTTAAACCAGGTGAGAAGTGTTATCCTGCAAGCCCTCCAACACCTTAGTGATCTACTGCTCCCAAGTTCAACATTATGGCCATTAGCTAGCAGCGTGTACATAGTTATGCTATACTAACATCCTCTAAAAATTTTGCTTTAATAAAAAACATGCCTTTAGATAAAAATTAAACACTTATGATGAAATCAGGATAGGTACGGTGCTAAATGGATATTACAAGGAACCCCATCTTATGGGCAAGTTTTCCTTTTAATTTAATCTGTTTATAAGTCAGTAGTGGAAAAACTGCTGTAGCTTAAAGTAAGAAAGTCATTTTATACAGCAAAGCATACAGGTTTTATGGCAGAAACAAGCATCTGATAAACATCACTCCAATTTTCCTACTAAGACGTATTTAAATACAGTGAGATCTAGTACTGCAACTGTTTCATCTTGTGTGCCTCTTAACAGCAACTTTATCGATTTCTGATCACTGCCATTAAATCCCCCGCTATGGTTTCCAAAGCCAGACACTATAGACATAAATTTCTTAAAAAAACACAACTTCATAGCAAAACATCAGACAGGTTATATTTATAAAGGGACATTTGAACAAAAAATTAAATTAAATGAGTAATTTAAAAATGTTTATACAGGAGAAGATATCTTGGTTAGAGAAGTTTCCAATAAACAGCTTAAATGGTCAAAAGTTAGTGCAAAGTGGTGACTTCATTAGAATGAATGTATTACTACTGGTTCATTAAATTCCCTAGCTTATTTTTTACAACAAATGTAATCACAGTTTGCAGGTCATCACATCTGAAACTTGGGTTATCCATTAGAATGACTATATTACTAATGAGTGAGGCAGATGCACGCATTGTACTCTAGGACCACTTTGTCACTTACCTGAAAACCTCTTACACCTGGGGCTCCAATGCCACCTTGAAGACCAATTGCACCCTAAAATGCAAACAGTAAATCATTATTTGACAAGTGGGGCACTCTACAGTGTTCTTAATACAACAGGTACACAGAAATCTTAGCAGGCTTTCAAGTTGCAAGACTGACGCATACAAAAAGGCATACTTATCTGTAATACATGAATGCTTACACACTAGTTCATTAAATTAGTGTAGCTTATTTTTAAAACAAATGTAACAGCAGATTGCATTTAGTCACATCTGAAACTTGTGTCACCCATTAGAATAGATGAATATTTTACTACTGATTCAAGCAGACATGCATTGTACTCTGTGACCTACACTTTTTAACAAGTCACACAGAAGAAGTAATTTAAAAAGGAAGCAAGGAAGAAATGTTAAGCACAGCTGTCACTAAAATGTGCAAACACTAATGTGCGACTTTTTTTTTCTATTCATATATCCTGATTCAGAGATTGGTGTATGTTAGAGAATTCCCCTTACTTCCATATACTGGAGTCTTGATATATGTAAGTCGGAGTCTAGGTGTGGGAGCACAGACCCCCACATTGAAAGTTGTATGGGAGGATGATGCCCCCTTGTAATACTCATTGTTTCAGTGTTCATTTCTTTTTTGTTAGTATCATCTCAGTGTTTGCACATTTGAGTGGCAAACACTGGTTGTGCAATGTTTAGTCATGTAGCCTAAAAAGCATGCTTTTTGTGAACCTGCCATAAAACGTTTTCATTTGTGCACTGCATATACCTACCTACATGCTTGTCAAGTTTCTGCTTTTGCATAAACCTGATGACTGAGCCAGTAGTTTTGTGTAATGGAGAGCTCCACTTCTTACCTACTGCTTTTCTCACAAAATTCAAATTGCAAATAAAAATGTGTGTGGCTAGGACAGCCACATGACTAGTCAATTTAGGTACTGAGGGGGGCTCAACTCAAATCATATTATCACTGGGCCCACGGTGCAAAGTGATAAAGCCATATGACTCGGACAAAACAGAATTAGCTGCTGTCTGAGACATTGAAGGAAGTCAACCATAAAGAGTGGCAACAGATGGCCAACAATAACTTCCCCCTCCAAGGAGAGGATGGCGGTGTCCTTGGTCCACTGTGAGATTAGAACTGGCTGAAGGCTAGTTGTCAAGTCAGGAAGCAGCATATGAGATTAGGTGTGTTCTGTACCCTGCCTAACAGTGCTTGCACCTTTGGTTGTAGTTAGCACGCGTGTGATGGTTTATATCATTACATCGAACTGTCAGTTCAGCGAA